>NC_058133.1:126763546-126807352 GCF_016433145.1 Gracilinanus agilis
AGAAAGAAAGAAAGAAAGAAAGAAAGAAAGAAAGAAAGAAAGAAAGAAAGAAAGAAAGAAAGAAAGAAAGAAAGAAAGAAAGAAAGAAAGAAAAGGAGGGAGGGAGGGAGGGAGGGAGGGAAGAAGAGAGGGAGGGAGGGAGAGAGGGAGGGAAGAAGAGAGGGAGGGAGGGAGGAAGGGAGAAAAGAAGGAAAAAAGAAAAAAGGATCCAAGGTGAAGAAATTCCTTCTTACAACCAGCCTCAAGGACCTATTGATGTCCTTCTAAATTTACTTAATTTGTAGGGTGGTATCTTTGGGTGGAAGGTGGAGCAGGCAACCTTTGTCTTGGATTCTAGCAGATACATCCAGATTGTTTCTCTTTTAGTATCTGTCTCATTATATTGAATTCTATTCTTTTCCATGACCTTAACTGTACCTTCTGCTCCCAAACTCAGGCTTAACCAATCTAACTGTAAGAATATGACTTCAATCAGGAAGAATTACAAACAGAGAATCGATTACAGAAGCATAGATTTTAAAGTTATAAAGACCCTAACCAGCCATTGGCTTCCATCTCAATGAGGACAATTGCTGAAGGTCCTGGTGACCTCTATTTTGGAATGGGTACAACTCTAGCCTGCTTCCCTGCTCTTCTGATTTGTGTTTCTAACTTTCCAAACTTTGCCCCCATGACTCAGTGACCTTCTTACTCTAGAACCATGATGGCAAACTTAGAGCACACATGACAAAGATGGGCACACAGAGCATTCTCTGTGAGTGTGTTGCCCCCTCCGCCTCCCCTAGAGTTTGTTTCTAGAAAGGCAGAAGGACTTGGGAGGAGCTGCTCCCCTCCATTTCTCCATCAAGCCTGATGACATTTTTCCACATCACTTGTTCCTCTGCTCTGCAGCCTCATGGGAGAGCACAGTGGGTAAGGTAGATCGCTCACAGACAGCAGAGCTAGAGGGGAGTGGAGCACTGAGGCCACTCATCTCCCCCTCTCTACCCACACTAAGGACATTCCTTACTTCATCATTTATAAGGAGCTAAATCAATTGAACAAAAAAAACTTATAAATTTGAGTAATTAGACCTTTGTCAGAGGTGTTTGTTATAAAGATTTTTTCCCCAATTCGTTGTTTCCCTTCAAATTTTGGTTGCATGGGTTTTGTTTGTACTAAAACTTTTTAATTTAATGTAATCAAAATTATTCATTTTAAATTTTGTAATATTCTCTGTCTCCTGCTATCTTATAGTCTTTCCTTTCCCATAGATCTGATAGGCATACCTTTCTATGTTCACCTAATTTACTTATAGTTTCCTTCTTTATATTTAAGTCATTTACCCATTCTAAATCTATTTTAGTATAGAATATGAGATGTTGATCTGTACCTAATCTCTCCCATACCATTTTCCAGTTTTCCCAGCAGTTTTTGTCAAACAGTAGGTTCTTATCCCAAAGGTCAAGAACTTTGGGTTTATTGTATAATATCTTGCTGAAGGCGTTTACCCCAAGTCCATTTCTTTGATCCTCTCTTCTGTCTTTTAGCCAGTACCATTTCATTTTGATGACCACTGCTTTATAATACAGTTTAAGATCTGGTACTGCTAGATTCCCATCTTTCATGTTGTTTTTTTTTTCATTTTTTCCCTTGATATTCTTAATCTTTTGTTTTTCCAAATGAACTTTGTTATAATAATTTGTTCTAATTCAGTAAAAAAGTTTCTTGGTAGTTTGATAGGTATGGAACTGAATAAGTAAATTAATTTGGGTAAGATTGTCATTTTTTTAATGTTAGCTCATCCTACCCATGAGCAATTAATATTTTTCCAATTATTTAGATCTAGTTTTAATTGTGTGGAAAGTGTTTTGTAGCTGTGTTCATATAATTCCTGTGTTTGTCTTGGCAAATAGATCCCTAAATATTTTATATTGTCTAGGGCAGTGGTGGGCAAACTATTCCCCAAGGCCCAGATCCAGGCTGTAGTTTGCCCATCACTGCCTTAAGCAATCCCCTAATCACTACATCTAGATGTGGGGGTGTAGAGACTAGGGAATTGCTTAAGGCAGTGATGAGCAAATTATGGCCTGGATCTAGCCTGTGGGGAATAGCTTACTCATCACTGGTCTAGGGAGATTTTAAATGGAATTTACTTTCTTTTTTTTAACCCTTACCTTCTGTCTTGGAGTCAATACTCTGTGTATTGACTCCAAGACAGAAGAGCGGTAAGGGTAAGCAATGGAGGTCAAGTGACTTGACCAGGGTCACACAGCTGGGTAGCGTCTGAGGCCAGATTTTAATCTAGGACCTCCTGTCTCTAGGCCTGCCTCTCAATCCAGTGAGCTACCCAGCTGCCCCCTGGAATTTCTCTTGCTAACTCTTATTGCTGAGATATGTTGGAAATATATAAAAATGCTGATGATTCCTTTTTGTCCCTATTTATTTTTCTCCATATATCTATTAACTTTAATTTTTCTAGGATTTCATTCACATCTATTACCTCTTTCTTATTTATTTTTTGGTTTGACTTATCTAGATCTAGTAAAGGAAGGTTCAGGTCTCCTACTAAAATAGTTTTACTATCTATTTCCTCCTTGACTCCAGTAGTTTTTCCTTTAAAAATCTGGATGCCATACTATTTGGTACTTACATGTTGAGTACTTCTATTTCTTCATTGTCTACACTGCCTTTTATCAGGATATAATTACCTTCCCTATCTCTTTTAATTCAGATCTATTTTTACTTTGGCTTTAACAGATATCATGATTGCAACTACTGTCTTCTTTTTCTCAGTTGATGCCCAATAAATTTTGCTCCAGCCTCTTACTTTTACCCTATGTGTGTCTACCTGCCTCATGTGTGTTTCTTGAAGACAAAATATGGTAGGATTTTGGTTTCTAATCCACTCTGCTATTTGCTTCCATTTTATGGGTGAATTCATTCCATTCACATTCAGAGTTATGATTGCTACCTGTATATTCCCCATTATTTTGATTTCTTCCCCCTATTATTGCCCTTTCTTCTTTTACTATTTCCTTCTACACAAGTGTTATGCTCTTAATCAGTCTCCCATTACCCACCCTTATTTTACTTTCCTCCCTACCCCTCCCTTTCCCTCACTGTTCATACTCCCAACCCTCTTCTTCCTTGGTTTTCCCCACTCATCTTCCCTGTAGAGTAAGATAGAATTCTATATCACAGTGGATCTAGCTGCTCTTCCCTGTCAAAACTGATTCCACTGAGTAAATTTTAAGTATTACGTATTACTACTCTCTACATCTCCTTCTTATAACAGTATTCTTCCCTTCCCCATCCCATGTGTCTCTTTATGTGGCATAAATTATCCTATTTTTCTTCTTGCTTCAAGTTTCTCTTGTTAACTTCTATTCCCACCCCACCCTTTTTTACATATCATCTTAAACCACTTAGTACTCCAACTTCTGCCTTTGAATAATTCTTCTATCCACTATGATAGTGAAAACAGTTTTGGGGAGTTACAAATATCCTTTTTCTATATAGGAATAAAAACAATTTGACTTTACTGAAGCCATTAAAAAAGAATTTTTCCTCCCTCTTTCTTGTTTACCTTTTTATGTTTCTCTTTAATTTGGGATTTGGACATCAAATTTTCCATTCAATTCTGGTCTTTTGGAATACTTGGAAACCCTCTATTTTGTTAAATGCCCATACTTTCCCCCTGGAAATATATAGTCAGTTTTGATGAGTAGGTGATCCTCGGTGGTAGATCCAATTCTCTTGCCCTTCTGCATATCATATTTCAAGCCTTATAGTCCTTGAGTGTGGAGGTTGCCAGATCCTGTGTAATCCTGATTTGTGCTCCTTGATATATGAATTGTCTCTTTCTGCTTTCTTGAAATATTTTCTCCTTAGCTTGAAAGCTTGGAAGCTCTTGAATTTGGCAATTACATTCCTAGGGGTTGTCTTTTGAGGATTTAATGTAGAGGGTGATCTATATTCAATGTCTATTTTGTCCTCTTGTTCAATAATATAAGGACAGTTTTCTTAGATAATGTCTTATAGTATGATTTCAAGGCCTCTATTTTTTTCCAGGTTTTCCAATAAACCAATGATTCTCAAATTGTCTCTTCTATGTCTGTTCTCCAAGTCTGTCATCTTCTCAGTGAGATATTTCTTGTTTCCTTCTATTTTGTAATTCCTTTGACTTTGCTTTATTAATTCTTTCTGTCTTATGAGTACACTAGCTTCTACTTGCCCAGTTCTAGTCTTTAAAGACTGGTTTTCAGCTATGATCTTTTGATTTTCCTTTTTTTTTTTTTTTTTTGGTTTGGTCTATCTTGTTTTTCATGGCTTCCAGCAGGTCAATTCTGGTCTCCAATTTGCTTATCATTTTGTGTGATTTCTGAGCTTCTTTTTCCAATTTTCCAAGATTCTGTCTTTTAAACTGTTATTTTTTTTAATTACTTGTATTTCTATTTCCCACTTTTCTTGCCAAGTTTTTTCTATCTTTCTTACTTGGTTCTTGAATTCCAATTTGAGTTCCTTGAGAGACTATGTCCAATTTCCATTTTTTAGGGAAAGTTTGAATGTGTTTGCTTGTTTGTTGCCTCTGTATTCTGCTATTTTTCTCCACAGAAGTTACCCAATGTCAGACATTTTCTTTTTTTTTTTTTAATTGTAGATTGTAGTAGTTTTTTCTTCCCTTCCCAGCCAGAGGTCTGAGTGAGGAGGGTAGGCAACAATCTGTATTTTTGAGCTACATAGTGGGTTTTTGCCCTGAGGCTATTTTTTCCAGTGTCCTCCATGTCTGCTGTGGGCAGCCCCTCTCTGCCCTAACTCTGTATCCAATCTCTGAGTTCCTCAGCCTCCTCAGATCCCAAGTCTCTCTACAGTCAAAGGTAAGTCTGTGTTGCCCTCAGCCAGTCCCTGAAAACCTAGAGATTGCCTCAGAATTTGCTCTGCCTCTGGCACAGTAGGTGGAGCTAGGGAGGGGTCATCAGCTCATGTTTTAGTAGGTGTAATTTTACCCCCTTATAGTGTAGAAATGCCCAAGCCCTACTTACCTTCAAGGATGTACCCTACAGTAGAGACCTTTCACTCTCCTGATTTTTATTTTTATCCTTTTGAGGCACTTTATATCAGTTGGTTTGTGAGGAGAAGAAGACCCTTGATTCTACTCTACGGCCTTCTTAGCCTGGAAGTCCCCTCATGTAATTATTGATAGCTTTTATTTATTTGTTTAAAAGTAGTTGTTAAGCTCCTCAGGGAGTGAAAACTACCCATTCAAGTCCTTTGACCATTTACGAATTGGAGAATGAGTCATTCTTATAAGCTAAACTCAGTTGTCTATTTGAGAAATGAGGCCTTTATCAGAGAAACTTGTATTTTTATCCAGTTTCCTCCTTTCATTCTAATCTTGACTGCATTGGTTTTGTTTGTGCAAAACTTTTTAATGTAATATAATCAAAAGTATTCATTTTGTATCTTGTGATTCTTTTTGCGTCTTATTTGGTCAAAAATTTTCCCTTAATCCATAGATAAGTAAAACATTCCACATTCCCCCAATTGGCTTATTTCTCTTTCCATCTAAATCATGTTAACATTTTTACCATATTTTGGTATATTGTGTGAGATGGTGATGTCTAACTAGTTTCTTTCAAACTGTTTTCCTATTTTCCCATCAATTTTTAAGTGGTGAGTTTTTGCTCCCACTTTTTTATCTTTGGGTTTATCTGACACTAGATTATCATTGTCATTTACTAGTTTGTATTCTGTACATAATTTATTCCACTGAGTCACCACTCTATTTTTAGTTAGTACCAAATTGTCTTCATGATTGTCACTTTATAATACAATTTAAGAACTGATACTGCTAGTCCATATTCCTTCACATTTTTTTCATTATTGCCCTTAACATGCATCAACTTTTGTTTTTCCAGATGAATTTTTAAAAGTTACTTTTTCTAACTCTATTATATAATTTTGGGGGGTTTAATTGGAATGGCGCTGAATAAGTAAATCAGTTTAGGTAGATCTGGCATTTCAATTATGTTGACTTGGATTGGTTTTGAGTAATTAATATTTCTCCAGTTTTTTAGGTCTGACTTTATGTGATAAGGGTTTTGTAATTGTATTCGTATAGTTCCTGGCTTTGTCTTGGAACTTAGACTACCAAGTATTTTGTATTGTCTATAGTTGTTTGAAAAGGAATTTCTCTATCTTTTCCTAGTGGACTTTGTTGGCAATATATAAAAAATTTGATAACTTATTTGGGTTTATTTTAAATTCTGAAAATTTGCTGAACTTCTTAATTGTTTCAACTAGCTTTTAAATTTATTCTCTAGGATCCACTAAATATACTGTTATACCATCTACAAGGAAAGGTTTTGTTAATCACATGATTATCTCAATAGATACAGCAAAAGCCTTTGACAAAATTAAACACCTATTCCTACTGAAAACACTAGAAAATATAGGAATAAAAGGGCCTTTCCTCAAAATAATAAACATTATTTATTTAAAATCATCAGCAGGTATCATCTGCAATGGAGATAAGTTAGATGCCTTCTCAATAAGATCAGAAGTGAAACAGGGATGTCCATTATCACCACTACTATTTAATATTATACTAGAAATGCTAGCAGTGGCAATTACAGAAGAAAAAAGAAATTGAGGTGATCAAAGTAGTCAATAAGGAAACTGAACTCTCACTTTTTGCAAATGACATGAAGGTATACCTAGAGAATCTGATAAAATAGAGTAAAAAGATAGTAGAAATTGTAATTTTAGCAAAGTTGCAGGGTATAAAATAAACCCACATAAATCATCAACATTTCTGTGTTTCCAAAAAAAACTAACAAGAGTTAGAAAGAGAAACTCCATTTAAAATCACTCTAGACAATATTAAATACCTGGGAATATACTTGCCAAGAAAAATTCAGGAATTTTATGGACATAACTACAAAACACTAGGAAGAGCTAATATAATAAAAATGACAATCCTACCTAAGTTCATTTATTTACTCAGTGTTATACCTATCAAACTACCAAAAAAATTTTTATGGAATTAGAAAAATTATTACAAAGTTCATCTGGAAGAATAAAAGATCAAGAATATCAAGGGAACTAATGAAAAAAATGAGAAGGGTGGAAGCCTAGTGTTACCAGATCTCAAACTTTCTCTAAAGTGATAATCATCAAAACAATATGGTCCTACCTTAGAGATAGAAGGGTGGATCAATGGAATAGGTTTGGAGTAAATGACAGTAGTAAGATAATGTTTGAAAAACCCAAAGATCCCAGCTTTTGGGACAAGAACCCACTATTTGAAAAAAAACTACTGAGAGAATTAGAAAACAGCATGGGAAAAACTAGGTTTAGTTCAACATCTTACACCCTCTAGAAGATTAATTCAGAAGGGGTAAATGACTTAAATATAAAGAGGGAAACTATAAGTAAATTAGATGAACATAGAATAGTATACCTGTCAGATCTATGGGAAAGGAAAGAATTTAAGAATAAGCAGGAGATAGAGAACATTATAAAAAGTAAAATGAATAATTTTGATTACATTAAATTAAAGAGCTTCTGTACAAACAAAACCAATGCAACCAAAATTAGAAGGGAAGCAAAAAATTGGGAAAAATTTTTATAACAAAAAATTAGACAAAGGTTTAATTTCTCAGATTTATAAGGAATTAAATCAATTGTATGAAAAATCAAACCATTCCCCAATTAACAAGTTGTCAAGGGACATGAATATGTAGTTTTCAGATAAAGAAATAAACATTATCAATAAGCACATGAAAAAGTGTTCTAAATCTCTCATAACTAGAGAAAAAGAAAAAAAATCAAAACAATGCTGAGGTTCCACCTCAAACCTGCAGATTGGTCAATATGACAGTAAAGGAAAATAATAAATGTTGGAGGGTTTGTGGCAAAATCTGGACCCTAATGCATTATAGATGGATTTGTGAATTAATCCAGTCATTCTGGAGGGCGATTTGGAATTATGCATAAGGGCTTTAAAAGAATGCATACTCTTTGACCCACTACTAGGTTTGTACCCCAAAGAGATAAAAAGAAAAATACTTATACAAAAATATTCATAGCCACACTCTTTATGATGGCAAAAAAAATTGGAAAATTTTTTGTCCCTCGATTGGGAAATGGCTTAAATTGTGTTATATGATGGTGATAGAATGCTATTTTGCTATAAGGACTGATGATATAGAGGATTTCTTTATGAATTGGGAGAACCTCAATGAACTGATGCAGAGTGAAATGAGCAGAATGAAGAGAACATTGCACACAGAAAATAAAACATTATGAATCCAATGTAATGGAATTTGCTACTAGTAGCAATACAACAAGCCAGGACACTACTGAAGGACTTATGGGAAAGAATGCTATCCACATTGAAAGAACTATGGGAGTAGAAATGCAAAAGAAAAACATATAACATCATATCATATGTATGTATGGTTATGTGATTTAGGGTTTAGTCTTTAGAAGATTGCTCAGTAGCAAAAATGAATAAGATATAAATAGGTTTCAAGTGATAGCATTTATACAACCCAGTGGGATTGCTTATCAGCTCTGGGAGGGGAAAGGGAAAGGAGAGTGGAAAAAAATGAATAATGTAAACGTGGAAAAATATTTAAAATTTAAAATAAAAATTTTAAATATAAAAAGTATGGGTTTTGTTTTTTCACTGCCTATTCTAATTGTTTCAAATTTATTTTTCTTCTCTTATTGCTATATAGCATTCCTTGTACATTACTGATTAAAAGTGGTGATAATCTTTGCTTCCTCTCTAATCTTACTGGAAAGTCTTATTTATCTCTAATATAAATGCTTGTTTATAATTTTAGATAGATCATTCATATCTACTAATCACTTTTTAGGTGCTGGAGATATAAGAATGAATCACTTTTTTAAAAAAAAAAGTCCCCATTTTAATAAGGGAGGCAAGAAGTACATTTTTAAAATATGTAGCAAAAAATATAAAGCGAATAATTATAAGCATATGCCAAAAAGTTAAATACAAGGTAATTTGGGAGGGAAGGCCCTAGCAGTGGAAAGTACCAAGAAAGGTTTTATTTTATTTTTTTTTATTTTATTTTACCTTCTTACATTCTGTATTAGTATCAGTTCTAAGCCAAAAGATCACTGAGGGCTAGGCACTTGGGGTTAAGTGACTTGCCCAGGATCCCATAGCTGTGAAGTATGTAAGGTCACATTTGAATGCTGGTCCTCCTGACTCTAGAACTGATACTTTATCTACTGTACTATCTAGTTGCCCTTCCCCAGCCCATCTTTTTCAGGAAAAGCTTTAGACTTAAGGTGGGGCTTGAATTATAGGTTAAAAGAAATGTGTGTGTGTTGGTGGGGGTGGGGGAGTGTAAATTTGGAAGGTGATACTTCAAGAAACAGAGGAAGTAGTTAGTCAGTCCATCCTAGGTACTCTGGAAGAGTAATAAAATATGCCATGGCAGATAAGGAGAGCCTGCAGTGCTCAGACCACTGAGAGGGCTGACAGTCCATAAAGAGAAAACAGAGTCTATGAAACAGGTATCACACACAATGAGGCTGTTGTACGAGGTGTTCAGGGAGGACTAACTCATCTAGTGTGATGGCTTGCAAACCCTTTTCAGGATTGTTCATCTACCTTTGGTGTCCACCTTCACCCCAACACTCTCCTGTGGCTGCAAGAAGCTGTAGCATAGGTGCAGATTCACCTTGGTAAAACCATCTCAGTAGATGGGCTAAACCAAACTAAAAGTAACTAACAGTCCTCAAACGCATAGGTGATTTAGGAGAACATCTAACCCAAACATGTGAAGACTTCCAGAATGGATGAAAACCATTTGTGCCAATGGCCATGATAGTAGTTGCAACAGATGCTATGGAGTGCTTAAGGGTTTGGTCAGACAGGGAATATGTCAAAGTCATCCACTGCATCTCAGGCTTTTGCCAGGCATCTTGATTTTTGTCTTGCCACTAAATTTTGATGATTAGGAGAGTGAAACTATCTTCACCTCAGCCTCATTTAAATTCAATTCATGCAGAAGGAAAGACATCACCCTCTGATGCCACTGGTCCTCTTTGAAAACAAAAGATGAACAACAAACAAAAGAAATGTGGCAGACTGTGAAGTAGATGTAGGGAGTTATTACATTGTAGGCATGAGGGACAGCAAATTAAGGGTAAAATTGGAATGTTGTATGTGAAGAATTTAAAGAAGGCACTTTGTATCATAGATGGTGAGAGGGAACATAATATCCAGCAAACCTGGAAATATAGGTGGAGGTAAGTTTGTGAAGGATTTTAAAAGCTACATTGAGGAGGTGACTCGTTTTATTCTAGAGGCAATATGAAGCCATGGGAGTTGACTAACGAAAAATTATTTTGTTAGTTATGTGTAAAACATACTAGAGTTGGGTGATACAATGAGGCAGGAAGACCATTTAAGAAATACTGAAAGCCTAAACTAAAGTGGAAACTCTGTGTGAGTGGAGGAAATTTATTGTAAAGGTAGAAATGGTAAACTATAGCAACAGAGTAGATATATGAGAGGAGAAAAAGTGAGCATTCAGGATAATATCCAGGTTATAAATCTGAGAGCCGGAAAAGATTGTGGTGTCTTCAACAGCAACTTTGCAATAAGGGAGGGGGTTTAGCAAAAGGATAAAGGGTTTAGTTTTATACATGTTGAGTTTAAGATAACTCAGGGAAATTCCGGTATTACAGATATTAAGGTGATATTAACAATGGAAATAGTTTTTGTCTCTTCTTATGTCAACTAATTATTCTTATTGATTAAGGTCAGTAGTTTCTAAGCTGCTGAAAGAGTGCATTTGTTAAATGTTTACATCCTTTTAGTTTAAGTGCTGGGGAGAAAGGTTTAGTTATAGCTCTGCCAGTAGAGAACTTTTTATTTTATGATTAGCAAAAGATTAAGGAGCCTTTTCACAAATTGCTGCTTATTGGATCAGGATTTAAACTTAACCTTTTCTCATAATTTGTCCTTTCTGGTAAATTATAATACTAAGAATACTTGGGCTATCCACTTAACCTCTCTCTGAGGCATCATAAAATAACAGGACTCCACTGATTGACTTCCAAGGTCTCTTCTAGTTCTTTCAGATGAAGTTCTTACACAGGAAGAACTTAAGATGGAAAGAGGCATGCAGGCTCAAAGCTTATTACATCCATTTGAACTGAGGAATACAACTTCCTTGCTCATACAATCCCTGAATATAATATGGCATTTTTTAAAACTGCTGTTGGCAGAAAATCACTGTTGTGTTTTTTTTCCTTTTGGCTAAAGGCTCAACTGTTGCTTTTTTATTTTTTTATTTTCTGAGTCCACCTCACAAATTTTTTTTAGATGGAAAAATTTTGGAAGAAAATATTCTTCACCTGACATCCTCTAAGAGCACCTTTTAGTGAAGTCCTGCCAAACTATTGAGCCAGCAGTAAGGGTTCAAAGTATTCCAACAATGGCCAGGTCTCTTGAACAGAATCCCAGTGCTTGCTGAAAAAAAAAAAGATGCTAGCATCTGGGAACATTGTGCATGGGACAATAATCCCATTTCAAGAAGTTAGTTTGCTTCCAGTAAAAAAATGCAAGCCGGTACCAATTAAACAGTAAAACACCTCCCTTTATTTATTGGCACCCACCAGCCAATGCCAGAAAATTCTTCTGGTTGACACTGCCTGCCTCTGGGTTGTGATTTCTGGTCCCCGGTTAGCTTATGTCATCACTTGAGCATTATTTGAATATGTTTCTCCTTTTAATTCAATTTCCTGTTTTGTTTTCTCAAAGCCATAAATTATCTCTTATGAAAGTTTACAAAATGCATATTGTTCTCTCAAGAGACCAGTGCTATTCCTTTGGCAGGGCATCCCCTTGCCAAATGACATATTTTTGAAAAGCTTTCTCTTTATTGGTTTCAAATAAAGGTTGCAGCCATTCTTAAATAATGAAAAAAGAATGGAAAACGCCTAGCTTTTTCAGTACATAGCCACGACTGAAGTGGTGAAACAAAACAAAACACTCTAAAAACTGTGGTGAACACCCAGCTCCCCATCCCCCACATCAGCCCAGTGGTCATACTTCTCTTTTCTCCCACTATTTACTAGAGTTAAAAGGAAGACTGATTTGCGGCATATTAAGATTATCTTGGTCCAGTGTATGGAGCATTGGATTTAGAATCAGAAAGACTAGAGTTCAAATCCTACCTCAAATACTACCTATGTGACCATGGGCAAATCATAGCCCCTCTTTCTCAGTTTCCTCCTCTGTAAAAAGGGAATAATAATAGTATCTAACTCCTAGGTCTATTATGAGGCTCAAATGCTATTATGGAAATAGGTATCAAGTGATAACATTTGTACAATCCAGTGGAATTCCTTGTCAGTTCTAGGAGCTGGGAGTGAAAGAAAATGAATCATGGAAATATGGAAAAAATATTTTTAATTTAAAAAATGAAAGAAATAAGGTTATTCTGCTCAACAGATTCAGACTGCTCTAAGTCAGAAAGGGACTGGCAACCCTGCTAGTACTTATAGCAGAGTATATCAGGTATAGATTTGTATTTGCTGTTGAACCTTTATTTTGTAACGAGAATCTGGGTTTGCCTAACTCTGATCCAAATGATTGTCCTAGACAATCCTTTCTAGTTTTAGCCCTAGAAATGACTCTTCACTCCCTGCCTTGTGCTGGGAATTCTAGTCTTGGGATCAGCTAGGCTATAGGTAGCTACTCTTCAAAGACTCCAATTCCAATCATTCCATTCTCTCTACTCTGTATAAAACATTGTGCTAGACTAGGAGAGATACAATAGGATCTGTGATTTCAAAGAGTTTTCCATTGGATTGGGGAAATAGGAAAGATTAAACTAACACTGGAAGGCAGTATCAAAGGAGTGGTTAGGGAGCTGACCACAAGTAGCAGGTGGTCAGGGAGGTCCCATCCAAGAAAAAGTTACTTTTTGCTAGGAGCGCAAAAGCTAACAGATCTGTCCCACCATTCCTCTTCTAAGCATGCTACAGGCAATCCTGAGTTGTAGGAATGTGATCAGAACCTCATAGCTCCTGAAGAACTTATTTCATCCTTGACCTAATCTTTTTCTCCCAAAATAGGGCTACATATTCAGGTATATTCCTCTGTCCATGCACAGTGACAGTTATGAAGAGATGCTACCATCCCCTGTGACAAACATTTGTTAAGCATCTACTCTGGGCTAGGGAGGGAGAGATGTAAAGTTTAGATAAGATGCAGGTCATTCCCTCAGAGAGTTTGTAGTCTCATAGGTTAAGGGGAATAATATAGAAACATAACTAAAATATATCATTTTATATCAAGGGTGGATTAGTAATTTGCTAAAAATGGACTGTGTGAAGAGTAAGGAAAATTGTTACAAAAAATCAAAGTTAAAGCTGATTTCCTGGAGGATATGGTATTTTAGCTGGGCTTGGAATTCAATACACAAAATTGGAAGAAATAAGAGATACTAGACAGAAGGACTAGGGTAAACTAGGATTACATGAGAATAGCTAGATTAAACTGAGTTCTCCAGTCTGAATGAATATTCAGACATAATATGTATGGAGGGGAGTACTATGAGAAGATTGGAAAGTTGGGTGGTGTCAGATTGTGGAAAGTCTTCAGTTCTAGGTAGGTGAGTTTGAATTCTATTTAGTAGGCAGAAGGGAGCCACCAGAGCTTTCTATATAGGTATGTGATATATCTAGATCTCTGAATATGGTAGCTTAATCTGATATTAATATTGACTTGGAGCAAGGTGGAAAGAGCAATTGTAGGCTCTTACAGTAGGTTAGGTCCCAAATATGGTAAGGGAATATATCTATAGGAATCTGAAGAATGGAAAATCAGACTCTGACTTCAGTTTCCATCATTGATAAAGCCATTATTATTATTATTATTGTAAAAATCAGGGGAGCAAAGAACAGAGGATTATGATACATTTAGCCCCAGTTCTTCATTGCCACATTCTGAACTGCTAGATCACATTATGTAACTGCAGCTGGCTGACCCTAAGGGGGCACTGAAGCAACAAATAATTGACTTTAAGTCCTTTCCACACAACCTGGCAGAGACAGAGTACTGTACAGTACAGTACATAGCAAATGAGTCCAAGTTGGCGGTGGCTCCTTGGCTACCTCTGAGAAGCCCATCTGACTGCATCAGGGTTGGAGTCATCTCTTCAGCTGGGAACCACCATCAATTTGAGGGGAGAAAAGGTCTGAGTGTAGAAAGCATTGTACTAAAAAAATAAATTTTGCTCTATCCATGTAGAAACCCCACACAGACACATTAATATAATAAGCTCATGAAATTAAATTCTAGTTCAGTTCTGACAGAAGATTCAACTTTCTAAATGTTTTGTTACATTTAGAGTCTTGAAGATTTCTACACACTCAAATCCCCTGTCCCCATCCCTACCTCCCTGCCCCCAGAGAGGATCCTTGTGTTGAAAGAATATAGGATGGGGCCCAATGGCAATCAAAGGAATATGCAGGCCGAAATTACATGAGCAAAATATGTATGGTGTGTTAACCAGTAATTGTTGTTGGTTCTTTTCCAGAAGTCTCTCAGCACTCCAAATGGAACTCCAAATGGAGTTCACTATGTGGAAGGGGCTACAAGTCTGGAGTCAGCATGTTTGTAATGGAAACACTGCAGTGACCCCAGTGTTCGAAGTATATATCTGTGCTGCCATAAAACACATTTCTTTAAACACAAAAGTAAGACTGTCAGTAAGGGCTGAGAGTGGGGGAGTAAGTTTCCCTGAAAATTTCATCCAGAGGAGGAGGGTACAAGAGTATTCCTCACAATTATACTTTGAATTGTACAGTGTTTTGTATTTTAATATACATGTTTTTATTTGACCATCATTCCCTTACAGAATAGAAGGAGCCAGCATTATTTTCCTTTTTGCCAGGTAAAGAGAGGGTAAATGATTTGTCCATTAGATTGTGAGCTCCTTGAGGGCAAAGGGCTATCTTTATCCCCTTTTGTATTTCAGTACTTAGCATAATTCCTGGCACATAGTAGGCACTTAATTAATGTATACTGACTGACCCTGGTCACACAGCTACACATTGGTTATATAGTATTCTTTTCCACCAGGTCCATTCCAGGTGAGACAGAAAGAAAACTACTCACAATTCCATGACTGTGTAAATGTTGCTGACTTCCCAGCAAATTGCTGAATAAAGGTCATGATTTTGATGACAACTATAATGTTAATAACAATAACTCTATATTCATTCATATTCATGAGCATGGTCTTGTTTGGACCTCATATCATATCAACTCTGACAACAGACTATTTGGCATGGTGGAAAAAGAACTTGTCTTGGATTTAGGAAGACCTGAGTTCCACTATGGATTTGACATTTGATCTTGGACAAGTCACTTAACCTCATTTAAATTCTTGGGTCACTTGGCAATTACAACTTTTCTAGGAAAAGCAATGGTAGAAATTCCTGAGTGGAGGAGGCGAGTTGTTCTTATGCTGATGAAATCAAAAGAATAATAAAAATATACATCCCTAAGACATTGGTAGTACAATTCACTATACTTCCTGTCTTAGAGATAAGAAATTTGAGGTTAAGAAAGGGAAAATGCCTTGCTAAGGCTCACACAGCTGGTAAGTGAAAAAAGTCAGGAGTCACCTAAGTTTTTCATATGCCAAATTCAATACTCTTTAATGTCACAATAAGAAAGAACAATAATGTATTCTGTTAGGTCTTCTTTTTGGCATGATGAACAAAGGAAATGATTTATTATTAAGTATAGGTCATTAGTTATAGGTATCTTTAAGCATACATATTAACCTAGTCTCTTCCAAGCAGTATGGAAGATATTTGAAATGTAAATACATTTTTAATCAAATGTATTATCAACAACTATGCTCATATCATAGTGCAGAAGTAGCCCTGTGTTCTTGAAGACCATGGCAAAATACTACAGGTTCTGAGAAGACTTAATAAGCTAGAAAAGTTTAGAATATTATCTCAACAACATTATGTTTCTGCTTTCTAACAACCAGTCTGGCCAAATAGAGAGCCATTCACTGCTAATAGACTGACTCCTAGTTAATAAAGGATGACAATCCATGAAACAAAGATAAATACACAATGGACTTTGGTCCTTTCTGCTTCCTCAGTGATAATGTAGTGGTAGAAATGGAGATGGAGAGTGATAAAAATATCAAGGGACCTAAATGGTCCATAAATATAATTATTTAAAAATTGTTTGTATACTAAATGAGTTATCTTCATCAACAACTAGTTGATATGACAGGAGGAATTGAACCCATGGATGTTGACATTACTCAGTGACATGTGACTTGGTGAAATTAGCACAGTGAAAGCTTTAAATGGGAATATCTGATAGAACTCATCAAGGATCTCTAGTAGTCATAAGAATATACAGTTAGAGCTAGGAGTAATCTTAGAGATCAGCTAGTCCAATATACTCATGTTTCATGAGAGAAAAGTTAGACACTGAGAGGTAAAGAAGTCATTTACCAAAAGTCATACATAGGAAGGAATTGTTAGAACCAAGATTTGAACACATGTCTTCTTTCACCAAAGGCAGCATCTTTTCCATTGACAGGCTCCCTCTTCTATTTAGATTTTTGATGATATCTTCCATTTTCCTAGTAAACAGTACAGTTCTATAGAATAATCCAAGGGGTCAGTGGTTTTGCCACAGACAATGCTCCTAGATACAGGACTGAGAAGACATGAGCTATCACTCACCAAAATAATGATCACATGACTACCATATGCCTAGATGCATTATTTTCTTTTTTGTCTTCTAATATTTAAATTAGAGGACATGAAAGACTATAAATGCAAATTGAAAGATAGTGAGTCCACATGATGGAATTTTTATTCTTCAATTGGCTGTAATCACATAGGCATTATCTTTTTGTCTGCAAAATGAGGATTTAAAAATTATTCCCAATGAAACTCCTCAAACTTTTGCATTGAAAATTGGACCAAAAAGATAGCATCCTTACTTTAAAAGATGACATTGATTGTTTCTATACACCCTTACTTCATCCATTTGAAAATTAAAGAAATTAACCAAACCTTTTTTCTTTTGGACAACACATTGAAAGATTGATTTATTTTTCTCTATGCTTTTATTTTGATTTTATTTAAACACAGTGACCAATTTAAGAACACCTTTTCCTTCTCTTTTCTTTTTTCTTAGAAGATCATCAAAAATAGGTGACTCTGTGTGAGGAATTCACTCTCGGTAAGAATCCTAAAAGCCTCTGGTCATGCATCTAACTGGTCAATAAATAAAATTGGAAACAAAGTTGAATGGCAAATGCAAGACCATTACAAGGTGTGTAATTAAAGCTTTTTTAAAAAACTTAATAGTCCTGATGAGTGTTTTTGTTTGTATAGATTTCAAGACCATATGATCATAGATTTTGAGTTAAAAGGAACTTTAAAAGCTTGACTTTGACTATAGGTCCAAATTCATTTTACAGATGAATGAAAATGGTGTTAGGTGATTTATCCAGGGTCACACAACTAGTAGGTGTCCCAGGATTCAGTCCAAGGTCTTCCTGAGTACAAGTCAAACACTGACTTCAAAATTTTAGTTTTGATTATTTTTTCATGTAATTTAATTCCCATTTAAAAGTAATTTAATTCCCTACTTTTTAAGTTCATTTGAAGCACAATTGATACTGCTCTATCTTTTCCTTTTAATTCTCTGTGCATATTTTTAGGTGTTATTAAAAATGTTGCTATATTCTGCTTTCTAATCCATCTGCTATCACCCTTAGTTTTATGAGTAAATCCAACACTTTCATTAAGATTAATTGAGTGTTTTCCTCCATTCTGTCCTCATATTTTTTTTCTTTTCTTTGCTCTCTGTCTCTCACTTTATGAAGAATAAGATGGTGAAAGAGGAGTACACTTAACACTAATGATCTTAAATTGAATGTTATATTTCCATTTTACTGCTTTTCATAACCTTCCTTTTCTTATTGCTTATTTAGGACACATGGATTTTGGTAGATCTTAACAATTATCTTCCTCTCTAGAAAGGTCTTGTAGACCAAATCTATAACAAAATAATACTCTTCCTACTTTCTATTCCTCACACATGATATTCCATTTCCTAACACTTTCCCTTTGGATTGACTCTTTCCCATGTTCAGAATTTTCTCTCTCCTTACTTCCTTCATCTAGCTCATCTGGATTTCTTTAGAAAATTCAAATCCTACCTACCCTTGCAGAAGGTCTTATACCACATTTCCCAAGACCCTTTTCTTCAAGAGTTCCTTTCATTTATAATATATATATATATATATATATATATATATATATCTTTTACTTACATAGATATTTGCTTATTGTTTTCCCCATATATGAATTTAAAGTACTTGAGCATGCAGACCATTTCATTTTCTTTGAATTCAGAACACTTAGCACAGCATCTGGTATATAATGATTGTACATTGACTGACCAGTTGTTTGGCTGCTCCTTTTCTTTTCCCTATGTCCAGTCTCCAATCACAGGTTCTTATTTTCTCTCTTTCCTTTTAGACTCTATTTCACAAAATAATAGGTAATGCTAGAATTTCTTTTGGCTTATTAATTACTCTTCATTGTAATCCTTGATTATTTCCCTTCTTCTCTCTCCCTGACTTTGCTTGTTTGCCTTTTGAGTTTAATATATTGTATATCTGATTCTTCGTGTGAATGTGTGTATGTGTATGGAATAGGAAGAAGGAAAATATCTGTGAGAGTGTTCAACCCCCCTTTGTCAGTACATATGAAAATGAGGCTGGCTTCTCCCACCCCTTCAATTATAAGGTCATGGAAGTTCAACTTCTTGCTTTTTTCCCACTTAACATATTCCCTTTTCTCTCTCTTTTCTCTTTTCTTATAAAACCGTCAGAAAAAAACACAACAAGCAATAAAACCATCCCCAGTTCCTCTGTTTCTCTTATATAACTGCCTTTGAAAAGTAGCTAGGTGATGTAATAGATAGAGTACCAGGCCTGGAGTCAGGAAGACCTGAGTTAAAATTTGACTTCAGACTCTTAATAGTTGTGTCACTCTGGAAAAGTCACTTTACCCTGGTTGCTTCCATAAGCTAAAGAAAGAAATGGCAAACTACTCCAGGATATTTGCCAAGAAAACTCCAAAAGGAGTCATGAAGAGTCAGATACAAGTAAAAATGACTCAAATTAAACCAAAATAGTCTTTGAAAACCTTAAGGTTCAGAAAGGATACTTTCCCCCCTCCAATAGAATTGTAAGTACTTTATTATCTTATAACACCTACCTTCCAAAATTGTTTGAAAGACTGAATGAAATATGTGTAAAGCATTCTGCAAACTTCAAAATGCTATATAAATACTATATAGTCTTATATTTGTTATGGACTGGACTCTTTTAATGGCTTCCTATTCAGTCTTTCTCCCTCATATTTTGCACATCTGCCAAAATGATTATACTAAAGGCCAAACTTTCCCTGCTCAAGAAGTTATAGAAACTCTATTACCTCTAGGATAAAATGTTTCTCAGTTTCCTATTTATGGCTCTCTACCACTAACCTCCCATTTACTTTTCCAACCTTATTTCATATTACTTCTCTTTACCTTCATTATCTTTCTGCCACACTGACAGTTTTGGTGGTCATGAAACTTAACACATCAACTCCAGACTCTTCAGTTATAGACTAATCAATGATTAGTTATAAACTAAAATTTAGTTATAGACTAAATCTAATTTATACGGTGAACTGTTTTCTCATTTCTGCTATGAGGAATACTAATGATTATTAAAAGCTCTGCTGGAGGTCTACCTCACCAGGGCAGCCTTTTCCACACTTTCCAGGAAAATTTTCCTTCCTTTTTTAGATATTCGTAGAACTTTTCACATATGTCTCTTCTTGATTCCCATCATAACCTACCTTGTACCATTTTTAGTTTTGTACAGTCAGTTTTAATGTAACTCATTTCAAAGACATATTTATTCCAATGTGATTGGTATATTCAGGAATGATTTAAGCATGACATGAACTTTTTTTCTTATGTCTGAGGACATAGAAAAATGGACAACTTCACAATAACTCACAAGTTGCAAGATTTCCACAAGCAAATTTTATATATTTTTTGAGGTAAAATGCCATATTTATTATTTTCTGGTGAAATAGTTGCTGTGAGCAAGCAAAGAAGGACTGAGCAGATGTTTCTGCACTTCCTACCTCTCCCTTTTCCCCTACCTCCTGTCACTTTCCACCTCCCTCTTGGGCTCTGCTCTCTTGCCAACAGCTACTTTACCAATCATGGCCTGTGGAAATTTGGTTACAAGTAGAACAGTTGGCCAAGGCTATGGACACTGCCACTATTCATGTTAGTATTTATGTTTTTCTAAACCATTTAACATGTATAAAATTGCTGCTATTTTAATTAGGTTCCTATATTTAATTAATGGGTTGCTGAAAAAGTTTTTCAAGTCTTATGCCCTATTCCCATTTTTTCCCATGAGCCCTCTGGTTTGATCACATTTTGCATAGTGTGGTGATTTTTAGGAAAGCTTATGTTTTGTTATATAGCAAAACTAACTATATATGTAATATTGTTCTTCTCAATATGCTCAGTAGAATATAAATTCTTCAAGAGTAAAAACCAGCTTGTCTTTGCATCTCTAAGGCCTAACAAAGACTTATTCCTGGTAAGCACTTCATAGCTATTGAATTTTTATTATTCAAAATATACATTAATTGTATTTGATTATATTTAATTTAGCACAAAATCATATACTCTTTTGTAGTGTTATCTAATTTTTAATGGAGTAATTTGGGGTCAGGTGGATATTGGAAACAACAGTTGACTGGGAATCATGAGACCTGTCTTCCCTAATAAGATATGTTTTTTTAGGTAAGTCACTTGGTATTTTGAGGCATTAGTTACTTCAACTGTCATATGTGTAGGTTGGAGTATATAATTTCTAAAATCCTTTCCAGTTCCCAAATGTTTGTAAATTTTTGAGGTACTAAAGCTTATAATTCTTCTATATCTTCACACCATCTCGAACAATGCTAGGTATATGATAAAATCTTAGTACATATGAATAGAATTGATCTTAGAATATTCTACGAATACTCTTATAGAAAACACATATGTTATGGAAAGATGTGCCCTAATGGCAGACAAAAATTTATCAGTAGATATGGAGGTTGAAGTTGGTAGATACCCATAGTCATTGTTACCAGCAGACTTCCACTTTCTGTCATGGCTAAGCCTTTTTTCTGTGGTTATCTGGAATCTCCAAGTGGGATAGAAAATGAAGTCAGCAGCAGTGATCCCTCTCTACTTAAAGACTTGACTTTTAGCACTCCTCTGACCCTTCCTCCTCCCAAATGATCAGACAGCTACGGAGAATTAAAAAGTAGTTTCTCCCAGAACATAAGGCCTGAGAACCCCTGCCAAGAATCCAAAATACTCCCTTCTTTTGAGATCATTACCCAGAATCCCAAGAGTGGAGCAAGATAAAGACACTGATGTGATTTAGTTTACCTTTTCTAACTGTTTGAATGATAGAATGCCTAGTAAAGAGCAGGATTAAAAATAAATGTAGTTTAAATTCTGGGAAATTGCCTCACTAGGCTTTTTAAAAGTGAAATTATAACAGCAGTCATCATAGTATCTTGAGCAATTGTATCCCTGCATAGCTGATTTACTCAGCTAACATACAATGGGTCATTGAAAGGTTCAAAAAATACCATTCTCTCAAGGTCATAACTGATCCAGGTGAAGCATATAAATGCTAACCTTAATCATAACAATGGGAGCATAGAATGTGACAGATGGAAAAATAAAATACAACATAAATATATAATTCACCCAAATGCTCAATACCCTAGGGATACTAACATCACACTATATTTCTGAAATAAATAACTTATAAAATCAGAAGTTATGATTTATCTTCATTTCATCTGCACCTACAATAGCCTAGTATTTTGCATATGATATGTATTTTATTAGATCATTTTGAAATAAATAACGGATTCAGTAAGTATTTGTTAAGAACCTACTCACTAAGTGGTGAGTATATTTTTAATAAGGAAAAAAATTTGTATTTCATATTCAATTAAGGGAGATAAATGAATGGATAGCTGGATCATTTTTCTTCCTCTTTATAACATCATTATCAGTAACATTTATTAAGTTCATCTTTGCAGGAAATAAGGTTATTGGGGATAGAAATTGTAAAATACATAATCCTGCTTTCAAATAGTTTAAGATCTAGGAGATCTAGAAATGAGATATATGCACAAGTTGATAAAGAATTTACCAACTGACATAGGAGTGACATTGAAGAGAAGTATTAGAAGGATGGGAAGAATGAGGGTTTTGAAGCCCTCAAAAAGTCTAGTGACTTTTGATATAAGCAGAAAAGATGGGGAAGGCATTTCAGGCTTGGATAATGGAGTGAACGATAGCAACCTGGAAAGATTGTTCATGCTTAGGGCACTCTGATTGGAGTTATTTTTAGACAGGAAGAGTATTCATGTGATTAGTGAACACTAAAACTGGAGAGATAAGTTAGAGACATCCTGGGTAGGGCCTTAAATACCTGACTGAGTTTGGACTGTATTTGAGAGGCAGTAGAGAGACATAAAACTTTTTAACAGAATAATGGTATAGATAAATGTATATTTAAAGATTAATCTGGTGATAGTTAAGTGGATGAAAGAGATTGAAGAGAACAGTTTCCAGACTATTGTACTAGACTCAAATTTAGAGCTGTGACGATTATTATAAAGTAATCAAAAGAGGGACTGGTGCAGCCAGGAGATAAAATAAAGAAAGACTCCGAATTCAGCATTTTCATCACTACATCATGCATCTTCCTCTCTTGGTTTTAGGAGTATTAATGTTGAGATGGAGGTTGTGGTGACTAAGTAGAAATAACTAGCAACCACTACTGAAGTTATACTGTGATTGGAAGAGAGATGAACTGGATTATTTCTTTTTTTACATTGCATTGTATTTTTATTTATTTTTAATCATTTTCTAATTATGTTTTTACCTTTTCCAGATTATATGGCAATTAATTACAATTTTTAATATTCATTTTCTCACACTTTGCAGGCCATGATCTCTGCCTACTCCCTCTCCAAGAAGGCAGATAATATGATTTTTATACATATATTATCACATAATACATATTTCTCTGTTTGGCATGTTGTGAAATAAGACATATATTACTTACATTAAAAAATTTCGTGAAGGAAATAAAATGAAAAATGGTATGTTTCAATCTGCATCCAAACTTTGTCCGCTCCTTTTATGGTGGTGGATATCCTTTCCATATGTCCCGTGGAGTTGTCCTGTATACTCTGCTTGTTGCTAATAGTTAAGTCACTCACAGTTGATCATCATCTATTATTGTTGTTAGTGTGTATTTCACAATTTTAGCTTTGTACATCCAGATCTTAACACAATGCCTCACATGTCGAGGAATGAATAATTGAAAGAGAAGGCCAATCTCCATTTACAGACTAAGTTTACTACGTGATATGTTGAATCCTTTTCATGTGGATTCCATTCTAGCAATTAAAAAGACACAGAGAATCACAAGAATTATAGATGTACATGCCACCAGCAGAGATGGTCATCCTTATGCGACAAGTTGAAGGACTATTCCATTGAGGGCTTCACTTGTAAATGACCAAGAGGATCAATAGAAGCAAAATGCGTACGATATCTCAAATAGAATGGAATCCAATCACATAGAATAGAAGTGGATGTAAAAAAGATCAGAAATAAGTCTGAGCTCCCTAGTGAGTAGGAACAGAGAATCATGTCACAGTATCAGCCAATTCCCATTTTCAGTCCCTGAAAATAGTTTCCACAAGAACCACTTTCACTTTGCATGAATGAAGACCGTTTTGCCCACCAGGGGAGTGAAGTTGCCAAATTCCCCCCAGGTCCATACATACCATGGGCTTGCCTGCTTCTCATGGTATAAATAGAGCTGTAATTAGAGGAGCAGAGCACAATGGTGTGTTTCAAACAGAGTGCCTAAAGCTTTTGGAAGAGAACCAATAGAGACTGTTTTGAAAACCACTTTGTGCAGGAGCAGATTAAAGCAGAAACAGGACCCTGATTCCTCCTAGAGTCAGGCCCTCACAAACAGACTCCCTTATTCGATCTTCACCCTGACCCCCTCATCCCCACCTCCCAACCCCCAGCTCTTTGTACCAATTCAGCCTTCAGTCCATAATTAGCTTGACTTATTCCAATGCTTAATGAGAATGTAACAGTTCCCCAATACTGCATCTCCATCAGCAGATTTTGAGTGGGAATAAGTTGAACTCTGCACTAATCAAGGCTTCATCAAAAGCTTATAAAAGACTGCAATATTGAAACTTTGTGACTTTCTACATCATCTTCCACAAGTCCTTGATTTTCAGCATATAAAAATGGAGTTCTAATTTTAATTGAAAAGTTATCTTTCTTAAGAGTTAAAATCAAAGATGTATTCTAAGCTGATTGGTTTAGAGGAAAGACTTTCAGATCTTCCACTTTTCACTCGCCCACATCTATACATCTTTCTTGATCCTAAAAAAATCATTTTGGATAATAGCTACCATAAGGTATTATAAAATATCATAGGTACAATTCTTTCAGACACCACCCAAAAGAGTTTCACCAGTGCTAAAATCATCATTTTCATTCTAAGTTATGTACAGTTTACAGCTGATATACAAAATCAGAATCTGCTCTTAATCATTTTTTTCTGAAGAGCTTTCAGGGTAACCCAACACAGAGCTCCATGTAAAACAAGGGTTTCATCAAAAATTCAAAAACAAACAAGGAATCCTTCAGCACAAATTCAATCATTCTCATGTTTTGGCCCAGTCAGAAACCTGGCTCTCTCCAACAACTGGTGATTCATTAATCCTAATTAGTGCTTTTTTTTTTTTTACCAAGCTAGGAAAAAGTAAGGGACAGAACTGCTTTACATCTTAATCGGTCTGGATTACAGGGACAATGGGACACACTCAGTTTGCCATTTACTTTATTGGTTACAAAAGAAGCTCTCTAATACTTTCTAGGCATTTTTGTTTTTAAAAGAAAACAACTTTTTATAACCAAGAGAAGGGAATCATATCAAGCCCCCAGACCTTACAGCCCTGGCCTCTAGAGCCCATAACCTTGGGATCATTGCTTTTCAGCCTCGCTGCTCCTGATGATTCCTGTTAAAAAGTCTGATGGAAGTCTATATCTTCTTCTAAAATGGAATTATACATTTATGCGTCTTTTCTTTGGAAACCAGTCATATGAAAGCTGTTTCCTAGCAAGTAGGTCCGTGAAAAAACAAAATACCATTTACATGTTTTCAAGGATATCCCCCCTCTTTTTCTTACTATTTTTCAAGATGACACCCCCAGAATGTGTTGGGGAGTATATAATATATAGATATAGATATTAATAATCTAGCTGAAATTAGAGGAAGTTAGAAACAAATTTAAAAAACTACTATCTGTGTCTTTTATTTGGTGGGGTAGCTGAGAGACCAAGGTTTATGATGCATTACCATTGATGCATCTTCTTTTTTTTCTTTTTCTTAATTAATTTGTTTGTTGGTTACATTAAAATTGCCAGCTACCTCTCCCCCACCCCCTGAACTAGAGAAGGTATTTATATATTTTCCGTCCCAATCATATACCATAAATTGTTCATCATTCCCCAATTAGTGGACATACACTCAATTTCCAGATTTTTTTATATCACTAAGAGAGATGCTATAAGTCTTTTATAATATGTAGGTTCTTTTCCTTTTTTTCCTGGTCACCTTGGAAACACACCCAACAGTGGTATTACTGGGACTAAGGGTACACATTTTTATAACAATCTGTGCATGATTCCAGATTGCTCTCCAAAATGATTGGATCAGTTCACAGTTCCACCAACATACTATTAGTATTACCATTTTTTTCACATCTCATCTTTGTCTTATATAAGCATATGGAGGCCTTGTCTATATGTGACTATCTGACTGAATGTTGACAAGATAGCTTCAGTCCTTTTGTCTGTCATCTTAACCTATTCCAGTTATGTATCTACTGATTCAAGCCAGTCCACGTCAATTCTTTTGAAGGCTGAAATATCAGCTTATTCTTCTCTTGAGCTGGTTTTTTGACTATAATGACACCCACTCGAAGGATCTCCCATTAGAAAGTATATGGAATATTGACTGTTCTGACATTTTTCATGTTTATATACTGAGTGTCCCTAGATAGATCTGAAGTTCTTTTAGAGCAAGCATCACTTACTTCTATTTTCATTTTAGCTTCTCCCACTCTCATTACAACAATTATTGGCATCAGCCTTGGCTGGCTAAATGTAAACAGATATGCAAGACATAAAGCATCATGGTATAGAAGAGAGAACTTCGGAATGTCGACCCAAGTCCTAAATCCCTAGTCTGTCAATTGCATTGCTAAATGACCTTGAGAAAAATTACTTCATTTCTCCAAAGATCATTTTTCTGAGCTATTATAATTATGAGGCTGGATTAGTTTTTGTTAAGGCCTATTCTATTTCCAATAGTACGTGAAGTTATGAGGCTCTTTTGTCCTGATCTAGTCACAGAATTACACAGTATTAATAATGAAAGAGATCCAAGAAATAATTTAGTCTAACTCTCTCATTTTATAGGTGAAAGATTTGAGGTTAGAATGTTATAAAGTTCACAAAATCAATGTG
This sequence comes from Gracilinanus agilis, assembly GCF_016433145.1. Taxonomy (NCBI): domain Eukaryota; kingdom Metazoa; phylum Chordata; class Mammalia; order Didelphimorphia; family Didelphidae; genus Gracilinanus; species Gracilinanus agilis. Next base: position 126,790,308 of record NC_058133.1, read on the forward strand.
TAGCAGAAGCAGGATTTGAATCAAGATCTCTAATTTTAAGTCCAGTGCTCTTTCTGCAACCATAAGTTATTTAGATTTCCTTTAAAATAAGAGATTTGTCGACTAGCTCACAACTGAGAAGTGAGAGTGTAACTAGTTAATCAGTCAACTAATATTTATTAAGTGCCTTCTATGTGCCAGGTACTGTGATGAACACTGGGAATACAAAGAGAGACAAAAACATGCTTTTTTTCTGCACTCAAAAAGTTCATATTCTAACAGGGAAGAAGAGAAAATGTCCTGTATGCAAACCTGAGAGACTATATCCGGAAGAACAGACTTCTGCCAGATAACTCAAATGGATAAAGAGAAAGGGAGATAGGGATTAGAGGGGAGAACAGGAAATTTTGCAATCACTCAGGTCCAACTCTGAATGCTTTGGAAACATAGCTGCCTTCCCATACTTACTGTTTTTGTTATTATTATTATTATTATAAGCAACAACAACATGCTTGTGGTAATTATATTTTTCCAACACTCACTTTATGGATGATGTACCAGAGAACATCTAAAACACATGCTCTTCTCCTTCTCTAAACTCACAGAACTAAAAAAGCAAAACAGACCAATATGCAAACATCTACCTCTTCCTTCCCTTTCTAGACTTTTTATGTGGCTATAAGCAGATGTCTTGACCCTTTCTTCAGAAAAGGCATTACGCACAACCATTGTTCCCTAAACAGGTGAAAGAGAAAAAAGGTACATATTTTTATCGTACCAACTATGTGCCAAGTACGCTGCTATTTTTTGTTGTTCAGTAGTTTTTCAATCATGACTGACTCTTTGTGATCCCATTTGGGATTTTCTTAGCAAAGACACTAGAGTGGTTTGTTATTTTCTCTTCTACCATATTTTATAAATAAGGAATTGAGGCAAACAGAGTTAAATGACTTGCCCAGGGTCACACAGGTACTAAATGTCTGAAAACAAATTGGAATTCAGGAAGAGTCTTCCTAACTCAAGTCCTGGCACTCTAGCCACTGTGCAAGCTAGGTGTCCCAAGTACTGTGCTAAAGTTGTTTTGTTTGTTTGTTTTATCCTTGCCTTCTATTTTAGTATCAAAACCGTGTATTGGATCCAATGCAGAAGAGTGGTAAAGGCTAAGCAAATGGGGGTTAAGTGACTTTCCAGGGACACAAAGCTAGGAAGTATCTGAGGCCACATTCGATCCCATGATTTCTCATCTAGATCTGGCTCCAAATCATTGAGCCACTTAGCTGTCCCCTATACTAAGATATTTACAAATACTATCCCATTTGATCTTCACAACAGCCGTAATCTACCTAACTACTGTTATTATTCTAATTTTGGAGTTGAGCAAACTAAGGCAAACAGAGGTTAAATGGACCTTTGTTGCCCAAGATCACAAAATTAGAAATTGCTTGACAACAGATTTGAGCTCAGGTCTTCCTGAGTTTGGGTTGAGTGTTCTATGCATTATGTCACCCAAATTTTTTTTTTGATATTTTTATCACCTGATATTATTATCATTCAAATAGAATGTATTTTAATACATTTGAAGAAAGTAGTTCATTCAAACATGTTAAAAATTATGTCTGGACAGGATAAGTGCAGGAATATTCTTATTGTAATCATCATCATCATCATTCTTGATGCCTTGTCTGCTACTGGGGTTGTCCTAAGGAAACCTTCAGGCAACCAACTGTTAGCACTGGACCTGAAAAAGTAGGTTCTAAGTTCAAATTCAGCCTTAGACAGCTTGGTTTCCTGGGCAAGTCACTTAGCCTCTGCCTTTGATTCTTCATCTATAAAATGTCAATAATAATAGCATCAACCTCTGAAAGTAGTTGTGAAGACAAAGTGAGATATTATTTGTTAAATGCTTTGAAAATCATAAATTAGTATATAAAAGTTATCTATGGCTATTATTGATGGAAGATACACCCCAATAATCTTATTATTGATTATATATAAACTGCACAGTATTCCAGGTAACTATCTAAGATGATAAATTGCAGAGAAGGTAGCAACTTTGATTATTAGAAGGAATTTGCTTATTTTGAAGTTCCCTATGTGAATGAAACAATAGGTCAGGTCCCTATCTCATGTGTCATTTAAGTCTCAACCATAATCCTGTAAAATTATAACTATAGGCATTTGTATCCCCATTTTCCAGGTAAAGAAATAATGACAGAGAGGTTAAGTGACTTACCCACAGTCTCATTGCTAGTGTCAGAGTAATGAATGGAACTCATTTTGTTTTAATTTTTTTTAGAAGAATGTTTTTATTTCATTTTTCTCAGTTACATGTAAAAACAATTTTTAATATATGCTTTTATAATTTTTGAATACCACATTCCCTCCTTTATGTCTCCCTCTCTGTTTTTTCTTTTCCTGATTTAGATATAAGCACTATATTTGTGTTGTAAAAAGTATTTTATTGTATTCCTTCTTTGTCTACTTAGCAATCTCTCTAGTCCTGGTATTTTTTTCTTAAGTAGCTCATTGATGGTTTGTTCAATTTCTTTTGTTAGTATTGAATTATTTAAGTTTCTTTTTCCTCTTCTGCTAATCTTAGCAATTTATATTTCTATAAAATTTTATCCATTTAACTTTGTTTAGATTTATTGATATATAACTAAGCAAAATGGGTCTTTGTAATTACTATAATTCCATCTTCATATGGTGGTGAATTCACTCTTTTCATGTCTGATTCTGATGATTTGGCTTCTTTTGTCTTTTTAAAAATTTAAATTAACTAATAGTTTATCTATTTTATTGTTTTTCATAAAGTCAGCCCCCCCCTGGTTTTATTTATTAGTTCAATGGGTTTTTTTAACTTCCTATTATATTAATCTCTCCTTTGATTTTCAGGATTTAAAATTGGGCACTTGAGTTTTTTAAATTTATTTTTTCAATTTTTTTAGTTGTATGTTCAGTTTATCGATCTGCTCTTTTTCTATTTCATCATTGTAAGCATTTATTATTTCTATGAATCGTTCTTTGATTATTCATTCTTTAGGATTATATTATTTATTTTTTCTTTAATTTTTAGTCTATGTTTCCAAGCCCCTTTATTAAACATAACTTATGAGATTTTTATCCCCACTACATGGTCAAGTTTTGTGTAAGTGCCACATACCTCTGAGAAAAAGGTATATTCCTTTCTGCTTCCATTCAATTTTCTTCAGAGTTCTATTCATCTCTTTATTTGGTTTGAGACAGCTTCATACAATTTCAAAATCTCTTATAAACCATTTGAACTCCTATGCAAGATAAATTCCTCTTCTCTCCCTCAGCTTTTCTATACCATTCATTTATATAGCAAATTATTCCTTTGTAGGTAGTAATAGACTAATACAAGTTTTCTTCATATTCTTAGCTATTCCAAGAAGTCAGCAAATGCACATTGGATCTACACTTAAAGAATTACACCTTCTCCTATCATTTAAAGGGGGAAAATCCACATTTTATTCTACATGGCAATAAAAGCACAAATATATCATATGGCCTGGCATGTAATTACCCATTTGCATGTGGAATTCTTTGCTTACTTGGAGGATGCAAATGAAAGTTTTGTACAATTGATTTAAGGATAGCAAACAGAGTTTGCCAAGTTGAAAGCCCACTCAAATCTTGTTGCTTTTAAATTCTGAAACCAAATTTAAATCTTTGGGAGTGTGTATGCATTTTTCCCCTCCATGGCAAAATATGGGTGGCTTCCTGTTTCTAAGAAAGGAGACTTTAAAAATTGGACATCTCAGCATTTACAAAACAACATTTTGATGAGTTAAGTGTAAATGAATCAGAAACATAAGGATTACATTTTGCTTAAAACACACACGGGATTGTAAATGAAGGGAAAATGTTCATGGAAAAACATGTTTGGGGATTTGCTCAATGTTTGAAAAATAGCTGAAGATTTTTAATGAAGCAGAATGCAGCTGGGCCTTGCCCTTCCCTGGTAAACAGCTTATTTTATTTTTAAAAGCTCTCTATGATTTTTTCTTACAGGTGAGAAATATAAAAAATATTAATGATTCATTTTAGAGATGATAACCATATGAAGAGAACATCTCTATAAGTCATCTGGAGAGGAATATTGTTAAGAGAACTTGAAGGGAGAAGGCATGAGAAAATAGCAAAGCCTCATCTCTCACAGAAAACACTGTTGCTCTTCCTATAAAACACAGTCAAGTTGCATAAGCCAGATGTTGAGAATGTTGATGAGCGACTGAATTTCAGATAAAGATGTTAAATTTTCCAGTTTTCTATTTGTATGTGGTTCCACCATATTTATAAATGTGCTCCAAAGGTTCCCCACCCCCAACATTTTTTTCCTCTCCTTCATTATCAAAAAATAAGGCTTTAGAAACTGTGGTATTCCAAGATTTTCAATAATAGGTTGAGGGAAGAATATTGGTGTTAAAACCTGGGTCTTTGTGTCCAGGAGAAATGTGGGGTATTTAGATGCTTCCCAATTCCCCCAGTATAATCTATCCTACTTTCTTCCTTTTATTCATTTCTGGGACTGTTCACTTCCTACCTGTAACCCTGTCTAAGTTTAAATGTATTGATCTACCAGCTCTCTCCATGAAACTGAATATCATAGCCCAGAAGAATGAAAATATCTTGACAGGAAGAATTGGGTTTTGTTTGGTCTTTGAATCCCCAAAGCCTAACAGTTCTTTGTACATAGTAGAGGTTTCCTAAATGCTCGTGGAATTTAATTGTACAATAGGCATTCTACACCACTCAAAGACAATAGAGAAGCATATGGTCATTGCAAATAGATTATATAGCATATTGCCAACAAAAAAACTGCTCATGAGAAGCTGCAAATCAGAATATGCCCTACTTCACAGTGCTATTGTGAGGGTCCTGAGATATTTATAAAATGACTAGCATAATGCCTGGCACATAGTAATTTATGTTATATGTGTTTATTTCCTTCTTCTCATATACAATCAATAAGAGTGCTGCTTGGTCATGTAGTAAAGTAATGGTTCAAACAAATGGATAGCCAACATGCTCCATTGGTGGACATGTAATGTCAAGAGATCAAGATGATGGTTCTAGTACATGGGGTAAACCTTCTGTGAAATATTTTCAGGATGGCATGGATAAAAGTTGTAAAGTAGTAGTGTCAAACTCAAATAGAAATGGGGACCAGTGATCTATCCATATGGATCCCTAAAGGCTGAAAGCTGAATTAGTTTAAAAATGTAATGTTAGCTGTGTTTTATTAATTTTATTAAATATTTCCCAATTACATTTAGTCTGATTGTTGCTGCACTCAGGGATACATTTTTGATATGTCATATAGGATGAGAAGATCTGAAAGGATGGTTTTCTGCACCCTTATCAGAAGTACCAATATCAATGTGATCACAAATCCTCTGAAATATCAAATTTATCACAAAATGTTATCAGAAATAGATCCATTCTGGTAAAAATTAAGCTATTGAAAAGTTGTGGCATGGCTTGTGTCATGAGAATCAGATAGAGTAAAACTGATTATAAGGCTAACAGCTGTTGTCCATATGGATGGATACATCCAACATTATAAGCAATGAGGAAAATGGACTTGAAAGGCATTATGGCTCATTCTGATAAATCAAAGAAAAGAATTAGATGAGCTTAGAAGTCAAATTATGATTTGTTTTATGGCCTCTGAGGAAGCTTAAACTTTGATCACTATATAGAAAATTGACAGTGGGATTGTATTACCAACCATTCCAAATATATAGGAATGACTTTTATATGAGTAACTTATTATTCTACCCTTAAAATAATGTGTTATACTATTGACTTGTTGAGCTTTTGATCAAATAATATCTTAGATAATTTTCATAACAAGAACTAAAGGCAAACCAGGGCTTTCCGCTATTCCTACTATCCTATACTGGTATAAACTTTAAAAAATGCAAGGCTTTTATTTATCCCAAATGGGTTTTATACGTTGCATTCAGTTCATTATTTTAGCCTATCAAAGCCTTTTTGAGTGATTTTTTTTCATTTTTTTCTATCATCATATTGACCATCCTTTGTCTTTGTACCAATGATAAATTTGATAAGTATGCTTTCTATATCTTCATCCTAATAATTGAAAACAATGTTCAATAGGATAGGTCAGGGGAAATAATTTGAGGGCAAATAGCTAAAAATTTCTTTCTACATTGACTTTGAACCATTGGTCATTATCCTTTGGGCACAATTATTTGACCAATTGCAAAACTACCTCAATAATATCACTTCTCCTTTGTTATTCTTTATTGCCTATTAGAAGTTTATACATTTCCTAACATAGTCATCAAGACTATCAGGTGGCTAAATGTTTTGTACAATATTTTGTAATGCTAATAATCACTTTCTACTCTGAAAAATCATGGCTACTTTTCTGTTTTTTAACCAAAACCATGAACAAATAAGATTCAGTTTTTAAATATAATGAATGGTGAGCTCTGCTTAGCAAATTTTGCCATTCCTATGATCTGTAAGGATTTAACATGAATTATCAATAAAAACAGGCCTACCATTTTATTGTATAATTTTTTCTTGAAATTATGATAAAATAAATAATTATTATTGAAGGTAGAAAGTATACACAATTTAACTATCTGTGGGGCTAAATGTGCCAAGGAAAATAAGAAGTCTTGATTTAGAAATGAGTGGTTGAGATTAGTGTAGAAAGAAAAAACTCCTGAGCTATTGTGAACCATGTTGACATGCTGACACCATTATTACTAAGGCAGGAACAAAGCTTGGAGTAGTGATCATACATGAATTAAATATTGGGGTACTAAAATAATCTGAGTCATGCATATTTTTGTTCACTGTCCAAATTCATGTGCCATGTAGACAAAAGAAAATGATTTGATCTCTCTGGGATTACTGTCATTGTTCTTTATGTTAAAATTTACACATCCAACTTTTAAAAGGTATACTTACTCTTCAAAAACCCTGGGCTTTTAATTAGGATTAAATCCTACAAGGTTATGATAGAATATCACTCATTTGGATTGACCCACTAGGCTTCTGTTTTAGTTGATTGAGATACTAGTAAGATTTTCCAGTCATTATCTAATTGAATTAAAAGTATGAATTTTTATTAAAATGAAATAACCAAAACACTACATTGAAAGGTAACACGTAGAAGCGTAAGCCAGTAGACTTTGAGGAGACAGCTGTGTAGTAAGGCAAAGAGGACTCATAACACCCAAAAGCAATGAATTTCTCCCCACCTCCACCCCCTTTCAACTTCCCCACACTATAAGAGAGTAGCAAGATGGTCTCCTGATGCTGGTAATTGGAAGAGTAGGTAAGGCTGAAAGCTGGACCCTGAGTGTTTGTGATGGAAAGTGTCAAGAGTGGAGTATGAAATGCATGGTAAAAAGAGTGTGAACAGAGTGTTAATGATGGTTTTGGAATGATTCATGTTGTAAGTTAGGGAGAGAGCGTGACCACTTTGTGATACAACCTTGTGCAAGCTGAGAGTATGAGTCAGAGTACATGAGGAGGAGGAGGGGTTTTTCATATGTGCATCCTCTGGAGATCTGAGGGTACATTTTGCCCTATCTGATGTGGATTGCTGTAAATTATAAATGTCTCTAAAGTAAAAATAGTATTTAAGGAGAATGGTGGTAGAGATTGATAAATAAAGCACCATGTGCAAGTAGGTATCCCCAGCGTGTATTCAGGCAGTAAGAGGGAGTATGTTTTGGATCTTAAGTGCTAGTTCCCATGAAGTGATTCTAATATTTGGGGATGGTGATGGAAAAGCCCTGGCAGAATTCATATCTGATTAGCAATGTCCAGAGCATTTTTATTGTTGAATAAGAAAAGAGAATTTGGGGGTAAAGGCATTAAGAACAAGCAATAGCAGGTTCTGGTAAATGGATGGGTTTATGAGCATATATCAGAATAACCAACTTTACAATGGGGTTCCTTCTTTTCAGCCATCACTCAGGAGGGCTTGGAAATGGCCATTTAGACTTTAAGGAAACAAATTTGGGCACTGTTTGGGCAATTTTTGAAAGTGGCTCATTTAAGAAGATATTCAGAGTAAGAGGGTAGAAATGCATGCTAAGCAGAAGTGTTGGGGTTTGTGTGTGTGTGTGTCTGTGTGTCTGTGTGTCTGTGTGTGTGTGTCTGTGTGTCTGTGTGTGTGTGAAAGAGAGAGAGACAGACAGACAGACAGACAGAGACAGAAAGAGAGAGACACAGAGAGACAGACAGAGAAAATAAACTAATGTACCAAATGTCTACAAATACTAAGGAGAGGCATTCGGATTCATTCAGTTCTGTACTAGGTACTTGAGAAAGAGATTCTGCGAGTTCATGTCAAACATTCAAAGAAATAAACAGTTAAGTACGTTCTTTTCAATAGAATATTATTCTATTAAATATTTCCTAATTACATGTAAAAATTTTAATTAATTTTTTGACATTTCAAGTTCCAACTTCTTTCCCTCCTTTCCATCCCTCCCTCCTCCTTAAGAAGATAAGTAATTTGCTATGGATTATACATATGAATTTATACAAAATTTATTTCTCTATTAGCCATGTTATAAAAGAAAACAGACAAAAAAGAAGAAAATGAAAGTAAAAAAAGTTCTTCAGTTTTCATTTATAGTTTATCACACCTCTCTCTGGAAGTATATAGCAATTTTGTCATAGGTCTTTTGGAATAGGCTTGGATCATTTCTTGTTCAGAGTAAAGAATTTCTTTTTTGTTTTTGTTTTTTGTTTCTTTCTTTCTCCCTTTCTTTATTTTCTCATCTTTACAATATTATTGTTACTATGTGCAGTGTACTTCTGGTTCTGCTCACTTTGATTTATATCAGTTCAGGGAAATCTTTGAGGAGGAGGAGATAGCTAGGTGGATCAGTGGATAGAGCACCAGTCCTGGAGATAAGAGGTTCTGACCTCTAATACTTCCTAGCTGTGTGACTCTGAGCAAGTCACTTAACCCCAATTGCCTAGCCCTTACCCCTCTTTTGCCTTGGAACCAATACTTAGTATCTATTCTAAGACATGCTGTAAGGATTAAAAATAATAATCATGATAAAATAAACATGTACATCTTCCCAGGGTTTTTTGAAAATCATCATTGTATCAAAATAATATTCCATTATATTAATATACCACAACATATTCAGCCATTTTCCAGTTGATGGTTATCTCCCCCAATTTCAAATTCTTTGCTACCTCAAAAAGAATTGCGATACATATTTTCGTACAAATATGTTCTTTCTCCATTTAAAAAAATCTCTTTGAGTTACAAACCTAGTAGTGATATTGCTGCCAAAGCATATAGAAAGTTTTATAGCCCTTGAGATGTAGTTCTAAAATTATTCTGCAGGATGGTTGGAGTAGTTCACCATACCACTAACAGTGTATTCGTGTCCTAAATTCCTACATCCCCTCTAGCATTTGTGATTTTACTTTTCTGTCATGTTAGATAATCTAATAAGTGTTAGGTGATAACCTAGAATTGTTTAAATTTGTACTACTCTAGCCAGTAGTGATTTCAAGCATTTTTTTTCATGATTTCCTCTGAAGTTTGCCTATTCATATCCTTCATGCTTCTTCAAATTTTTTTATAATTAACCAAACTACATAATGGCTGTTTCCTATATATTTGAAAAATGAGGCCTTTATCAAAGAAACTTGCTTTAATTTTTTTTCATTTCCTGTTTTCTTTCTAATTTGGGCCAAATTTGTTTTGTTTGTGCAAAAACTTTAATTTCAGGTAATGAAAATTATTCACTTAGCTTCCTGGAATTATCTCTATCTCTTGTTTGGTCATAAACTCTTCTTCCCTTATCCATAGATTTTACAGTATATTTTCCTATGCTCCCCTAACTTATTTATGATATCATCTTTTAAATCTAAATAATTTATTCATTTTTACATTATCTTAGTATACAGTGAGAGACATTGGTGTATGCCTAATTTCTTCAAACTGGCTTCCAGTTTTCCCAGCAATTTTTGTTAAATGCTGAGTTCTTGTCCCAAAAGCTTGGATCTTTGGGTTTATCAAATGCTAGATTACTACAGAAATTTATTAGTTGTATTGTGTACCTAATTTATTCCACTGATCCACTACTCTAGTTCTAAGCCAGTACCATATTGTTTTGATAATTATCACTTTGTAATATAATTTCAAAAATGGAATTACTAGCCTACCTCTTTCACATTTGTTTTTCATTGATTATCTTGACCTTTGTATTCTCACAGAAAAATTTTCTTATTATTTTTCCAATTTTATAAAATAACTCTGATATATTAATCAGTAGACCACTGAATAAGTAAATTAATTTAGGTAAAATGTTGTTATTATTACATTGGCTCACCTATCAATGAGCAATTAATATTTCTCCAATTTTTCAAATATGTCTTTTGTGTGTGTGAAAAAATGTTTTGTAATTGTGTTCATATAGTTCCTGGGTTTATCTTGGCAGGTAAGTTATTATATAACTATTATCTACAATTACTTTAAAATTTTGTATCTCTTGATGCTACACTTTGTTAGTAATATAGAGAAATGCTGATGATTTATATGCGTTTGTTTTAAATACTGCAACTTTTTTGAACTAGCTATCTAGCTGATTCTTAAAGGTTTCCAAAATACACCATCATACCATTGTGAAAGAGTGATAGTTTTGTATTTTTGTCGCTTATGTTTATTCTTTCAACTTATAGTTCTCCTATTGCTAAAGTTAGCATTTCTAGTACAATATTGAATAGTGGAGAAAGTGATATCCTAGCTTCACCCCTGATCTTACTAAAAGGTTTTAAGTCTTTCCTCTTTACATATAATATTCATTCTTAGTTTTACATAGATACTAGTTATTTTAAGAAAGTTCCCATTTGATTCTTTTCTTTCTAGTGTTTTTAATAGGAATAGGTGTTATGTTTTATTAAAGGCTTTTTCTGCATCTATTGATCTAATCTATGATTTTATTGTTTTTATTATTGATATTAGCAAGTATGCTGATAATTTTCCTAATGTTGAACCAGCCCAGTATTCCTGGTATAAGTTACTGCTGATCAGAGATTATTATAATTATGATATATTGTTATAATCTCCATGCTACTATTTTACTTAAAATGTTTCCATCAATGTTCATTAAGGAAATTGATGTACAAATTTCTTTCTCTGTTTTTGTTCTCCCAGCTTTAAATATCAAAATCATATTTATGTCATGAAAGGAATTTGGTAGGACTCTATTATCTATTTTTATCAAATAATTTATATAATATTGGGATTAATTTTTCCTTAAATATCTTATAGAATTCACTTATAAATCCATCTGGTCTGGAGATTCTTTTTTTAGGGCTTTTTCATTGATGCCTTGTTCAATTTACTTTTCTAAGACTATTTTTAACTTCTTTTTACTCTTCTGTTAATCTTGGTAATTTTGATTTTTGTAAATATTCATCTATATGGCTTAAATTATCAGTTTTATTAGCATAAAATTGGGGAAAATAACTTTTATTAATTGTTTTAATTTCATCTTCATTTGTAGTACATTTACCTTTTTTTGTTTTTATGCTGACAATCTGATTTTCATGTTTCTTTTTTAAATCAACAAATAGTTTATTTTTTATATAACAAAGTCCTGGTTTTATTTATTATTTCAATGCTTGCTTGGTTTTTACTTTCAGTTTTATTAATTTCTCTTTCACTTTTCAGGTTTACTGTGATGGTGTTTAATTGAAGATTTTTAATTTGTTCTTCTAGTTTTGTTCTTTTAGGATTATATGCTCAATTCATTGATCTACTCTTTCTCTCTTTTATTCATGAAATGTTTAGAGATATAAATTTTTCCCTGAGTATTGCCTTGGATTCCACAAATTTTGGTATGTTATATCATTATTTTTCTCTTTCATGAAATTATCAATTGTTTCTCTTATCCTCTCATTCTTTAGAATTAGTTTATTTAGTTTCCAAATAACTTTTAATCTGTTTCCACAATGCTTTATTAAATGTAAAAATACATTTAATATTTCAGCTTTTCTGAATTTGATCGTGAGATTTTTATGTCATATTTCATGGTTAATTTTTTGTGATGGTGTGATCAACACTGAAAAAAAGGTATACTTTCTATTTCCATTCAATGCATTGTTGGATTCTGGTTTCTAATCCTTTCTGTTACTTGCCTCCATTTTATTTATTCTCTTTAGTAAATTTTTTATCTTCCTTTTCATTTGTCCAATTCTATTTTAAAGATATTTTCTTCAGTATATTTTGTATCTCTTTTAAAAAGCTATTAATTTTCTTTTTTTAAAGGAAAGATCAACAACAACATAAATGAAGGCCTCAAATATTCTACTGACCAGTTCTATTTTGGTCAGAACTTCTGAGACTAGAATCCAAAGCCACAAAAGAAGTGGTTTCAACTGGGCAATGCTTTAAGGAAATTCATGAGGAACATGGTTCCTGTATTTTAAAAGGCTTTTAGAAAAAAATCTATTCCTTCTCTAGCTTATTTAACAGATGAAGAATTGGGCAAATAAAGTTAAATCACTTGCCCAAAGTCACACAGCTAGTATCTGAGGCCAAATTTGAACCCATGAAAATGAGTCTTCCTTATACCAAGCCCAGGGCTCCATTGATTTTACTAACTAGATGCTCTTATTATTGTGTGACCCCTTCCAAATGTCCAGTTATTTGCCTGTTTCTCTTGGTTCTTGTGTTTAAATTTATTAAATCATTAAGTTATTAATTGATTTATATTTTTATTATTTTATTTTATTTTTTATCATGGATTTCAGGTATTCTTTATCTCTCTCAAATCTGTTTTCCAGTTTAATTGTTTGTGATAGAGGATCTGTTATTTTTATCCTATTTTTTTTTCTGTTGAGTACTTATGTGTTTTTTGTTCCATTATAATCTTCAGGTACTTGAGTAACATTATCTACTGTCTAGTCTAAGCTATTCATTTTCATCCTGATTCGTTCAAAGCTATTGTTTCACCCATAATTTCATTTTCTTATCTCTTGCTTAATTTCTTTCAGATACTTTCAGAATACTTGTGGCCTAGCCATTTTCCCCATTCTGAGGCTCAATTTGTAGTTGTTGTAGAGCTACTTTTGTTTATCAAGAACCTCCCAGATATTTCTTGATCTGAAATATTTCCTTAGTGTTTTTTTCTGTTTAAACATATTTTAAGCCCCAGATCTTTTTTAAAATTTTTTCATTTTTAACTTAGTAATCGCCACCACTAACAAAAAAAATTTACCTATATATCATATACATAAAGAAGATTATGTGCAAAACCACAAACAGCATCATTTATGATTTGTTTTACATATGTAAATTATGTATGTATGCTAATTTAAACATACTCCACCCTTGAGTGTACTTTAGATTTGTTTTACTTGGATATTTTTTCTCTTGACTGTGTGACTGTTATTTTTTAATGTAATCATGATATTTATTAGTTTTCTCTTTTCTTCTCTTTTTATCTTGTCATATATTTCCTTTATTATCTTCATATGTCCAATATTTGTCTTTTCACTAACATAATATGATCATTCAAATATAAAATCTATCCAGCCATTTCTCTCTTCATTGCATTTGTGTTATTTCCAGTTATTTTGTCACAACAAAGTTTCTATGAATATTTTTATACATACACAGTTTTCTACCCTCTTAATGATGCCCTTAGGGTCTAATTCTAGTCATGAAATCTCTATATAAATGAGTATGAATAGCTTTACAGTTTTTAATGTATATTTCCATCTTGTTTTCTAAAAGAAAATTCACAGCTCCACTAGCAATGTAATATTAGGCCTGTTTCTCCATGTCCTTTTCAGCATTTAATTTGATCACTTTAGCTTATCTACATCTCAGTTAATATATATTACCAGGACCACATTTTGCTAGATTGGTCCTTAGAGAACAGGAAAAAATCTGGTTTTAGGTCCATATTCTTTCCAAAATGGGTTTTTTCAGCTTGGTCATACCCAGTGGAACTTTTTGTTCCAGTGCCACAACCCTCAAGAATGCAGGGTTAAGGACAATGACAATTCCAAGGGACTTATGAGAAAGGATGCTATCTACATATAGATAAAAAATGGTGGGAGTAGAAATGCAGAAGGAAAACATTTGATTTAACACTTCTTTATATGGGTATAGAATGTGGGGTTTTGGTTTTTAAAAGATTATTTTATTAAAAAGTGAATAATATGGAAATAGGTATTAAGTACATATATGCATAACCCCATGGAATTACTTGTTGGTTCTGGGAGAGGGGAAATAAAAGGTGAGGAAAAGAACATGAATCATGGAACCATGGAAAAATACTTAAATAAAAAAAAATTTTAATTTTTAAAATTAAAAAAATGCAGAGGGCGGCTGGGTAGCTCAGTGGATTGAGAGCCAGGCCTAGAGACGGGAGTTCCTAGGTTCAAATCCTGCCTCAGACACTTCCCAGCTGTGTGACCCTGGACAAGTCACTTGACCCCCATTGCCTACCCTTAGCACTCTTCCACCTATAAGTCAATACACAGAAGTTAAGGGTTTAAAATAAAAAAAATGCAGGGTTACCTCCATATATGATGAGTGTTAAGGTAAGATTTTTGTAGAATATTTATGTTCTCTAAGGCATTGTTGTCCCAGCAGAAACTATGTTTGAATTATGTGTATGCTCAGGCTTATACTACTACTAACTTTATGAAGGTGAGTAGGAGCTTTCCAGATATCTATCTTATTTAACTCGTGTAAGGTTCTATTCATCTCCTTAACTTCTTTTTTTATTTGTTTTTGGTTAAATTCATCTAGTTTCGAGAGAGGAAAATTCAAGTCCACAGCTATTATTTTTTTTATTTATTTCCATCTTTATATTATTTAGTTTTACCTTTAAAAATCTGAATTCAATGATTATTGGTTCATACAAGGCCAATATTTATAATGCTTTTTTATCCACAGTAACTCCTCTCCATGATAATATAGATACCCTATTAATCTCTTTATTCACTTTAGCCCAAACTCTGTCAGAGATCATGACTCTGCTACTCCTTCCTTCTCTTGATCAGCAAAGGCATAGTATATTCTGTTCCACCCATCACCTTCAATCTAGGTTTGTTTCTCATTTTCACTATGTTTCTTGTAAATAACACATGGTTAGATTCTGGTTTTTGATCCAAAGTTATTAGTTGTCTTTTCTTTTCTATTTTATTAATTGTCTTTTCATAATTTTCTTCCTTTGCTCTGATTTTTTAAATCTAACTTTCATCTACCACTCTTATTTGATTTTGAGAATTATTTTTATAATCTTTTATTTTTATTTTTAAAATAACAAGAAGACATTTTCTCCTGTGCTTTTGAAAGAGAACAGGTTCTGGGAATTATAAAGAATTGCATAGAGACTTCCGGTTAAGATGGCAGCAGAGTAAGGAGCAGCTGCTCGATCTCTCCTGACCGAACCACACAGAACCCCTCAAGGGGAAATAAAAACGAGTCCAGAGGAACGAAGGAACCCCACAACAGGGCGCAGCATTGAAGGTACGCAGAATCGGGGCATTTCCACACTTTTAAGGGGTGAAACAGTTCACACTAAAACACGAGAGGAAGAAGCCCCTCCCCCACCCCCCACACTGCACAAGCCGGTAAACAGGACTGGGGCAACCAGAAAATCACTGGCAGCCCCTGAGCCCGTACCTGTGCGCTGCAAGACGAGGGACCCCAGGTGGCTGGGACTCTCCCTGAGCGCCCACGTGGGTGAAGGCACTGCCTCCGGCAGGGACAAAGGCCCCTAAAACTCGGCCTTTCCCAAGCTCTGAAGGCATCGCCTCAGGGGCAAATAAAGATCTCCAGCCCACGGACTTTCACTACCTTCTGCAGGGGTGAAAGCAGGGCCCTAAGAGCAGCAGCGCAGGCAAAGGCAGTGCCCTAGGCTTGAATAACGATCTCCAGCCCAGGCTTGGACCTCCAGTGAGGACCCCATGCAGACCTGAGCATGGCTGTGGAAGCAGCCCCAAAGACTGCTGAAGGAACCTCGGGCAGAGGGGCAGACCGGGAACTACCAGGAGGCCTGACCCCGAGGACAAGGAGACCGGAGGCCCCCCCCCCCCCCAAGCTTGCAAGGCCCAGGCAGACCCGGAGTGCAAAGACAAAGCGGAAAAGGGGCGGGGCTAACAATAGCCAGCAATAAGGAAATCCAGAAGAAAAAGACCATCAAGAGACACTCTGGAACACTGGACAACTTCTACACAGAGAAAATCCAGACAACAGAGGAGGGAAAACAAAAATCCAAACCTCCCCAAAAAAATGAAAGCTGGTCACAAGTTATGGAAGAGTTTAAAAATGAAATGCTGAGGAAGATGGAAGAAATCTGGCAAGAAAATAACAGTTTAAAAGGCAGAATTTCGCAATTGGAAAGTGAGACAAGACAACTGAAGACCAAAAATGACCAGATTGAAAAGGAAAACCAGTCCTTAAAGGCTAGAATCGAACATTTAGAAACCAATGATCTCTCAAGACAACAAGAACAAATAAAACAAAGTCAAAAGACTGATAAAATAGAAGGAAACATGAAATATCTCAAGGAGAGAGTGACAGACCAAGAAAACCGGTCTAGAAGAGACAACTTGAGAATCATTGGTATTCCAGAAAAGGCAGAAATTAATAAAAACATGGACTCC
The DNA here is from genome assembly GCF_016433145.1 of Gracilinanus agilis. Lineage (NCBI taxonomy): Eukaryota > Metazoa > Chordata > Mammalia > Didelphimorphia > Didelphidae > Gracilinanus > Gracilinanus agilis. The sequence goes on from NC_058133.1 coordinate 126,806,964, forward strand.
ATACTCAAAGAAATTATTCAGCAAAATTGCCCTGAAGTTCTACAACAAGAGGGCAATATAGACATTGAAAGGATCCATAGAACACCCTCTAAACTGGACCCAGAAAAGTCAACACCCAGAAATATAATAGCGAAATTGAAGAGCTTTCGAGTCAAAGAAAAAATCTTACAAGAAGCCAGAAAGAGACAATTCAAATATCAAGGAGCACCAATAAGGATCACACAGGATCTGGCAGCCTCAACACTAAAAGAACGCAAGGCTTGGAATACAATATTCAGAAAGGCAAGAGAGCTGGGCCTGCAACCACGGATCAACTACCCAGCGAAACTAACCATATACTTTCAGGGGAAAGTATGGGCATTCAACAAAATTGAAGAATTCCAAGTTTT
>NC_058133.1:126817331-126889872 GCF_016433145.1 Gracilinanus agilis
GGGGAGCATGAATCATGTAACCATGTTAAAAATGAATATTAATAAATGTTTAAAAAAAATAATAATAGCACTTACTTCACAAGGTTGTTATGAAGAACAAATGAAATAATAATCATAAAGCTCTTAGTACATTTCTTAGCTATATAAATGCTTGGTTGTTCTTAGTATGAGTGGTTCTTGGAAAGGGCAAATGGGAAGGATGTGGGGGTAATCTAAACAATAAAAAATCTACAATATATTTTTAAAAGAAAACTCCTTTCAAATTCATTTTTTTTAATTTTAGAGCCAAATATGGGTAAATAGGCCTGGGACCTTCCTAAGATTTAGGATTTACTCTCCTGAAATAGAATGAATTGCCTTTGGAAATGGCTATCAAAGCTTATCCCCACCTAAACATGTATGATCATTTGTTTGGGAGCTTATAGGAGGAATTTATGATACATAAGTTAGGGTTGGACGATGAACTCTTAATAACTGTTCAGAATTTCTGTGATTCTATGACTTAAGGAACAATTTTTGCATGTAGCCTTTACATAGTCTGCCACCTGATGGATATAAATTTCCAGTGAGAATACTCTGTCACAAAATTTTTTTGCTCAGTTATTTTTTCCGGACTTTACATAATTTCGTTATCAATTTTCTCTCTTCTCTAACACAAGAAAAACCAGAACAAAGTCACATAGCTGCATTTCCAAGCCAAGAACCTGAAATACTCTTCTCATCATAAGGAAATAATTTTGTACTCTACTTTTTTATTCTATTCCACACTCTCAAAGTGATTTTCCATTAACCATGTCATCTCTGTATATTAAAGTATGCTCCCCGTCACTTCCAGTGTCACAGAAAATCTTCTGTTTGGTATTCAAAGCCCTTTATGAACTGACCACCTCCTACCTTTCCAGAATTCTTGCCCTTTGCATACTTCACCATCCAAGTACTTTGTAATCTAAAAAGCCTGGATTCCTTGCTGTTCCTCAAACAAGAAATTCCATCTCCCAACTCTAAGCATTTTTACTGACTATGATCTATAACTGGAATGCTTTTCCTATTCATCTCTGACTCTCTTGGTTTCCTTTAAGTCCTAATTCAGATTCTAGTTTCTAAAGAAATCCTTTTCTGATTCTCCTTAATTCTAGTAGCTTCCCTTTGTTGATTATTTCCAACTTATTGTGAATATATTGTATCTGCATGGCTATTTGCAGTTGTTTCCACATTAGACTGTGAGCTCTTTGAAGGAAAGGCGTGCTTTTTTCCCCTTCTTTGCATCTGTGTATTTAGCATGGTGGTGCCTGGCACATAATAAGTACTTACTAAATATTTATTTTCTGTCTGAGGGATTTTAAGAAACTCTCCTCTCTACAATTATCTTTAGATATTACTTTTGCTTATAATTTAAATATGAAGAAATTATGTTGAGTTGATATTGTTCCTTGGAAACTGAAACTTCAAAATCATGTGTGATATAAACCCTTTTTTAAAAAGATTTTATATCTTTCATCAGAACATTACACTTTAAACAATTTTCTAAGAGAAAATAAAGTTTAAAACAGATGTTTTTATCTTCTGCTACCACCAAGTTAAATGAAGAAAGATTTATTAAATGTATCCACAATGTGTCAGACACTGTACTACATATCACAAATAAATATTGGTTTCAAAAAAGCTCTTGCTGGGGATTGTGCCTTGGGAATGATAAATGATTATTAAATTTAGTGAATTCCACATGCCAAGAAATGACCCTTCCTTTAGTATTGGTGTGTGGAGTTTTACTTAGGTGGTAGAATGTCATAAAAAGCAAAGATTTGTGGGAAGAACCAAAAGGGGAAATAACTTTGAATTAAAAGAAGTAGGATAATAGGTTTACTTGTAAGGTAGCGTAGTGGTAAGCCACACTGAATGGTCAGTCCAAGCATTAGAGGCAAGTGTTGCAGAACAGAAAGAGCACTTGCTCTGTAGCCAGAGATCTGGGCTCAAAAGCTGATGCTTACTGCCTATATGACTTTAGGAAAATCATATAACTTCCATTTGGCCTTGGTTTCCTCATGTGAAAAATAAGAGGTTTGTACAAATCATTTCTGAATCTTTTCTACCTCTAAATCTATGATCCTATGATCATACTAATTAAATGGAATTCAGACTAGTTAGCCTAGTGCATTGTACCAACTAATTATTGTTAGATTAAAGGTTATTTGAGGTTAAGTTTCCCACAACTTGTTGCTTTCAAATCTTGTTCTTTTTAAAACTTTTAACTTTCCCTTAAGCACCAGTAAAAATCTTTATGAAAATCCCAAACTGTTGTAGGTCAATCAGTCAACAAGCATTTCTTAAGTAGCTACTATGAGACAGGGAGTTGTGAAGAGGGAGAGAAAAAGCACAAATCACAAAATGTCAGAAAATAATTATTAAAAATTGTATTGGTATGTTAAAAAAGGCTATAATTTTAGAAGTGACTACTATATGTCAGGCACTGGGGAAACAAAGGAAAGTAGAACATGATCCCTGGCTCTCAAGGAGCTCAATGATCTAATGCAAGAGATTGAAAACAAATACGTAGAAACAAGATATATATATATATATATATACAGGACAAATTGGAAATAATCAGATTTTATCAATAGAGATAATGAATCTAGCATTGATTAAGACAGTAAAGGGCTTCTTGGAGAAGGTGGGGTTTTATCTGAGCCTTTAAGGAAGTGACATGTGACATGGCAGTGAGAGGACATTGCAGTGAGGAGAAAGAAAGTTCTCAGCAAAGGGTAAAGCCAGTGAAGATGTTTTCAACTCTGGAGATGGAGTTTCTTTTTTGTAAAATAGTAAGAAGGCCATTGTCAATAGATGACCCTGTAGGTGAGAGGGTGTAAGGTTTAAGACTGAAAAGATATAAAGAGGAGCCAGATAATGAAGAGCTTTGAAATTCAGAGAATTTTATAAATGTTCCTAAAGAGAGCAAATCTGAGGGTAGTAGGGGTGTGATGTGTGTGTGTGTGTGTGTGTGTGTGTGACATGGTTAGACCTTCACTACATGAGTATTAACTTGACCAGTGAGTAAAGGATCACTGGGGGGGGGGGGCAGAGAATTGAAATAGAGAGTCTAATCAGTAGTCTGTTGGAATAATCCAGGGGAAAAGTGCCTGAATTAGAGTGGCGTCCTTGTCAGAGGAGAGAATGGAATGTATATGAGAGATGTTACAAAGAGAGAAATAATAGATAAGCTAAGGGAAATAAAAAGGATGTGTATACAGATGTAGCCCATGTAAATTCCATTGTTTATCCCAACTTCAAAATCCAGCTGTTCCCCATAAGTAGAGTCTTTAGAAACTGGCTAACTACATTTCTTCCCTCAGGGTTCTAGAGGTACCACGAATGGTCTGGGCTAATTTCCTTAATACCTTTGACTCAAGATACCATCTACATGTTCTCCCCAACCAGGATTAATTAATTTCTTAGAAAGAGGTACATACTAAAATGGTACAATAAGATAAGTTGGTATGAAAGATCTCCTCAAATTCTTGGACATACCACAGTTGCCTAGAGAGTTCCTTGAAAGAATGAGCTCAAATTCACTTAAGGAAATGTTGCTGGAAGTTCTTTTTTCCCATTTGTAGGGAGCTTGAGAAGTTTCTTTTAGTTATAGTACAGTTTCTTTCCAAGGATCCTTGTAGAACTCTGAGTCCAATCTATCCTTGGTTCTTGGTAATGCTGATATTGTCATCTGCTGATCCAAGGATCCCATGTATGTGCCAATGAGGACATGAAGACTTAGATCCTCTGGCTCTTTTATAATCCAAAGGTCCTCCCTCCTCTGGTCATTTGTAGGGGTAGGAGGACAGTGATAGGAGACCCAGCTAGAAACTCCTTCCTCTCCCAAGTGATTTCTTCTCAGGCTGTTCAGCTAGAACTCCACACATGTTCATTTTTCTGGAATTTAATTTTTCTTGACATGATTGATAATTTATAGATAATTCCTGGAAATATTGCCAGGTTTTACAGCCTATTTAGAACAGATTTCTTGATGTCATTTCACTTTATTCAATGACTTTCACAGATTTTTCACATTAAATCTAAGTTCTTTTGACTAATTTTTTGAAATATGTTCTATTCTGGTTAAGGTATCAGCAAAAATGGTTGGAATTGTTTTAGTCCTGACCTTAAAAGCTAAAGGACTAGAGGGAGTTATCAGGGAGCTAGAGAAAGAACTACCAGGCTCAGCAGGTCAGGTGCATCAATCAATAAAGACAGTCAAACAAAGAAAAGAAAGGAGTACCAGGGTAATTCTGGGGCTTAGTTTTATCACAAATTATTTTTAGACAATGTATATGTTAGTTACCTCATGCATTTGTTGCAACACACAAGCATATCCCTTTAGAAGCTCTTGCTTAGCATAGAGAAAAATTTATTGTTTTGAACCTTATTCTTGTAACATTCAACACTATAACAGAGCAAAAAGCTTTATTTTGATAATAAAATATAACAGAGGGATAATGCTCTATTTCATATGCTCCAACTAAAATTGATTTATTTTAGGCTGGTCACTACCTGTAAAAACTGTAGAAAGTTTCTTAAATTGTTCTTGAACCAGTAATGTCCAAATAGAATTCATTGGAGCAAAATTTCACTAGTCTTTGAAAGAGTTTGAAGTGTTAACTACATCTTTTAGTTGACATATGAGATTCTACCAAAAGCCATTTGAACTCCTTATGTTCTGCATATGTTCAATATGTATGCATGATGTGAAGACCAGCTCTTGACACATTATAAGCATATGTGGACAAGTAATAAAATATTACTCCTTTCAAAACTCAGATTAATTCCTCTTGTAATGATAATTCTCTTGAACTTACTACAAGTAAATTTGCAACCATGTTCTTTGATTGTCCTCTAAATCTAGTGGAGAATAATGCTCTTAATTGACTCTCTGAACAAAAAATACAGCAAACCACAACACATAAAATTTTATTCTTCTCCTTGGGGTTAGAAAATTGCTATCCTTTCTCTCCAATTCCAGGAAATGAGTTTCTTTCTTTCATAGACAAACATGTTGGTTCGTCAAAGTATTTTTACTATATCCTATATAGAAATAACTTTGAAAAAAAGAGGGAAGCTCCGGAGCAGGATTATGGGATATTTAAATTTTTTTTGTAAAAAAACATCAATGTAAAAACGTCATATGACACGAAAGTGATTCTGGCAGTCTGAATTTGTCACCCTACATTTGAAAGCCTCCAGTGGATCTCTCTTATCTCCAGGATCAACTACAAAATTCTAAGCTTGCTTTTAAAGACCTTCCCAATCTGGCCCCCTCTTACTATTCCATTCTTCTTAGACATTGCTTCCCTCACACACCCCACCATCTGGTGACACTGTCTTTGTTGTTCTTCAAATAAGAGACTTATTCTTCCAACATCATGACTTTTGATTGGCTGTCCTTCATAGCTTGGATTGCATTTCCTGCTCAACTCCAACCTCTGACTTCCCTGGATTTTCTTTTTCAAGACTCAGCTCAAATCTCAACTTCCAAAAGAGGACTATCCCAATTCCTTCCACTATTAGTGCTTTCCTTCAGTGATTACCCTCCATTTAGACTGCATAAAACTTGTATGTATGTTTTTTGTGGGTGGGGACATGGTTTCTCTCTCATTAGAATGTGAGCTCCTTAGTGTAGGATCAGGGCAAAGAAAGGGAATTCTGATGTTACATATATTGCCAAGGTTTAGCATGGTACCTGGCACATCCTTAATAAATGCTTGTAACAAAATACACAGGTAGTCTGACTTCTTGCCTTTATCAAGCACAATATTTATGAATTGCTTGACATCTCACTTATGGAATACATTCATCTACTTTTGTGTTTTCAATCCAACAATAATTTTTAGTAATGCTATACCCCCTTCTTGCCTATTTTCATTTTTTCTTTAATACTCTTTAATATATTCTTCTATATGAATTTTGTTATTATTTTTCTAATTTTATAAAGCATCTTTCGATCCATAAGTAAACATTTATTAAGCTCTTAATATAGGCCAGACATTGAACTAATAACTAGGGATGCAAAGAAACAAAACCAAAATTCCTGTCCTCAAAGAATACCTATTTTAAAAATAGAGACACCATGCAAAAAAAATTTTACATGCAATATATATGTATATATAAGATAAATGAAAGGTAAACAGAGTAAAAACAGCAGATAGAACCAATATAAACCTTCTATGGAAGATGGGATTTGAGTGTAAACTTTAAGGAAGTCAATGAAACCAGAAAGAAGAAAGGTGAAAAGAGAGACTATTCTAATTAAGGAGGATAAAAAAAATGGAGTTGGAAGATAGAGTGTCATGTGTGTAGTTATTTAGATTGGTATAACATTAAATTTAGAGACTGATTTTAGTGTTATTTTCCATTTTATTATACTTCAGCCATGGACATTGAATAATTTTAGTTTTGAGGTTTTTTATTGATATATTTATAGTTGTGTTCATGTGGTAGATCAGATATTTAATGCATTTCATTATTATTTTAATAACATTTCCCTTTTAAATTCATTCCTAAGCCATGTTAATAATGTTAAGAGGTATCAATGATTCTCTAAATTTATTTTACATCTTTTTATTTTGATCCAGTTTTTTCTCTTGAAAACTTTTTTCATTGTTTAGGATTTTGTAACATAAACCCATCAATAATAAAAATAATAATTAGCTTTATATAGAAATTAAAGTTTTGAAAAGCACTTTATAAATATTATCTCCTTTGATCCTCAAAATGACTCCAGAAGGTAGATGCAATTATTATCTTCATTTTGGGAAACTGAGGCAGACAAAGATTAATGACTTTCCCAGGATCACACAACTAGTCAATGTCTGAGGAATGATTTAAACTCAAGTTTTCCTTAATTTACATCCAGAGCTGTATCCACTAATAATAGCAGTCAATTTTTTACATAAACCATTTAGAGATTTTTTTCCCTGCATCTTCTTTGTTAACGCCAGCAATTTCAGCTTGTTATGTTATTGCTATAGCCAGTTCTTCTAATATTACAGAACAATAACACAATGGGTATTTGTTTCATCTCCTGCTTTTGGGGTGAACATTTTTTCTATTTAAACAATGCTAGATTATTTTAAAAAACCTTTAATTCCTATAATTTTAATGTTTTTTATTACATTCTATACCCATGAACATTTTTGTTACTTTTATTGTTTTGTTATTATGATATACTTTATAGTTATTTTATGTTAATTTCTATTTAATAGTGCAATAGACTTGCATCTAAGTTGGCAAAAATGAATAACACATTGTATTTTTACAATTTTTTATTTTTTTTACAATTTTACAATTTATATATTTAAAGTATTCATATTAACACCACTATTCCTAGATAGTGGTTTGCCATACTCATAAAAGCAGGTAAATCTTAACTGTGTTTTTTCTGTTCTGATTTCAATGATGGCTTCAATGTTTATATACCACCCACTATTTTCAGGGAAATTAGTTTTTTTCTTAAAGATAACTTTTCCTAAATAAAATTGTGCTCACTTGGACTCACTTAAAACGTAGATACTGATGAATTCCAGCTTTATTTTCTGTGTAGGAGATTTCTTTCAAACATCAAACAACAGCAATTTAATATATTGGACTCTAGTAGTCCTGATATGGGATTATCTCCTGATGTAAGAATTTCCCATGCTCATTACATACATCAATTAAAATTCTAGGAAGAATTTTAAATGTGTATCTATCATTATAGATTTCTTGGTAATTTTCTACCACTTGGTCATTTTTGAAAAATTATTTCTATATTACTCCATCAACTTCAACTATTTAGTTCCTTTATTTGGGGAACCAAGAATGACCTCTCTTCAATTTTAGACTCACTGATGCTGGAAAATTTACTTTTTTTTTTGCAAATTGAATTATACTTTTAAAAACTTTATTTCTTTTTCTTGAGGTTTTTTGTCTGTGTTTTCTTTCATAATATAACTAATATAGAAATATGTTTTACATCACTATACCTATATAATCTATATAAAATTGCTTGCCACATGAAAAATAATTTTTAATGATTCTTAAAAATTGTTTTTACATGTAATTGGGAAAAAATAAAATATAATAATATAATGACATAAAGACTAATTTTTAACAAGAAAAATATATTGTCGATAAATGGTCAAAGGAGAAGAGCAGGCAGTTTTCAAAGGAAGAAATTCAAGCATTTGATGATCATATAAAAATGGTACAAACCAATGATAATTTGAGAGATGAAAATTAAAGCAATGCTGAGGTTTCACCTTATAGGCATCAGATTGGCCAAGATGACAAAAATAAAAATGAAAATAAAAATTTACTTTTCAAATAAAGCAAGCCTGTACCATTTTGATCCATCACTTTGAGAAATTTTTTCATTAAATAAAGTTTAATATACAATGGAGTAAAAAAAAAACTTTCAGAATTATTGGTCAGCTCTCTATCTCTTTCTTTCTCTCTTTCCCCTCCATTTCAGATTTTTACATATAAAGAATCTGTATTTGGTATTCCAAAATTGTAATCTTAAGAAAAGAACAATTGATTTTAGATCTTGATAGGCATGCCATGAAAACTTTTCACATGTGATGCTTCTCAAGAATAGTTGCATGTCTGAAAAATATTTTGATGCCCTCTTGCAGGAGCATAGAAGCTAAAACTTCAGCTTGATTTTTAATTAAGTAAAGATCCTAAACAAAGTCATTCAGTTCTCTTTTTAATTAAATTTTAATTTTTTGCAGATTACATGAGTATACAATTTTCAATAATTGTTTCCTGATATTTTGCAATCTATGTTCTTTACCTCCCTTCCAAAGCCCCAAGACAGCGGGTAATATGGTAGGTTGTACATTTGTTATCATACAATACATATTTACACAATCATCATGTTGTGAAAGAAGGTACATCACTTAAACTAAAAAAAATCGATGGAGGAAATTGAGCAAAAAATGATATGCTTTTATGCATTCAGGCTCCATCGGTTTCTTCTATAGTAGTGGATAGCCTTTTTCATCATGAGTTCCTTGGAGTTGTCTTGGACCCTTGCATTCCTGATAATCATTTTTGTCATTTACAGTTAATCATTGTACTTAATTGCTATTATGATGTACAACATTCTCCTGCTCCTCCTCACTTCACTTTGGATTATTACATATACATATTTGCAGGATTTCTTTTTGTGATGATCTAGTTCATCATTTCTTATGGTACCAAAGTTTTCTGTTAGAGTCCTGTACCACAAATTGTTAAGCCATTCCCCAATTAATGAACATCTCTTCAGTTTAGTTTTTTGCCACCACAAAAAGAGCTGTTATAAATATTTTTGCATAAGTATGTCCTTTTCTCTATCTTTGATCTCTTTGGGATAGAGGTCTAGTAGTAACACTGCTAGATAAAAGGGTATGCACAGTTTTATGGCCCTTTAGGCATGGTTCCAAATTGCTCTCCAGAATGTTTGGATCAGTTCACAATTCAAATAACTGTGTAGTGTCCCAATTTTTCCACATCTCCAACATTTATCATTATCCTTTTTTTGTTATATTAGCCAGTCTGATTGGTGTGAGGTGGTACCTCAGAATTGTTTTAATTTTCATTTCTCAAATGAATAGAGATTTAGAACATTTTTTATGACTAAAGATAGTTTAATTTCTTCATCTGAGAATTGCCTGTTCCTATCCTTTAACCACATTTCCATTGGGGAAGACATTTGTATTCTTATACATTTGATTTAATTATTTTTATAATTGATAAATTAGGTCCTTTTTCAGAGACACTTATAATAACTTTTTTTCTGTTGTTTTTTTTTTTTTGGTCTTCTAATCTTCGTTACATTGGTTTTGGTTGTGCAAACCTTTTTTAATTTAACATAGTAAAATTTGTCTATTTTACATCTCATAATACTTAATATATCTTATTTGGCATATGAATGCCTTTTAACTTTTCATAATGATAAAAGTCTTAGGAGTTACTTGTATCATAACCCCATGGAAGAATGCAAATAGTTTAGGTTTATTGAAACCATTATGATTATACTTTAATGTTTACCATTTTATGTTTGTCTTGAGTCTTGTAAATTGAAACTCAAATTCTTTATTCATCTCTGTTCTTTTCATTTTATTTGGTGTTGGATTATATTCAGTTTTCCTTAGTAAATTATTTTTTCTGTATGTCTTCTTCTTTTCTTAAACTCTTACTTACTGTTTAAATATATATTCCAGGCCAGAAGAGTGGTAGAGTCTAGGTAATCAGAGGTAAGTGACTTGCCCAGTCACACAGTTGAAAGGGATCTGAGGCTAGATTTGAGTCTGGATCTCCCTGAATCTAGGCCTGGCACTCTATCCACTGTAGTTGCCCCTGGAAAATAATTCTTAATTGTAAATATATACCCTTTACTTTTTGAAATATCATTTCAAATTCTCTGCTCTTTCAAAGATATAGCTACTATATTTCATGAGACATTGATTATGGCTCCTTAAGTACTTGAACTCTTCCTTTCTGAATAACTGCAATATTTTTTTGAAACCTTGAAGCAACAGATTTTGGTTATGATGTTCCTGAGAACTTAAGGTTTCTTTAAAGAGGTGACAAGTGGATTCTTTCTTTTTTCACTTTGTTCATTGACTCTAATAGGCTTAGGTAATTTTATTCCAAGATTTCTTAAAATATCTAGGCTCTCTTTTTTTCTGGTCATGATTTTAAAACATTCAAATTGCTATTGAATTATCTCTTTTTGCCCTATTTTCTAGGTTGGAGATTTTAATAGGAGATATCTTTAGAGGAGACATTTTCTTCTAATTGTTTACACCTTTTTTGGCTTTGCTTTAATATTTCTTGTCTTATGGAGTCATTGACTTCTATTTGGTTAATTCCATTTTTCAAGGAGTCTCTTACTTGAAAAGGCTTTATATTTCTTGCTGTAGGCTGTTAAGTGGCTTTCTATGTCTTCCCTTTAAAACTTACATTGCTTTTCTATTTCTTTCCCCTAGAGCTCTCATTTCATTTTAATCTTACTTTTTAAAACTCTTGCTTTATTTTTTCAAGGAATTCTACTTAATCTTTGTCCAAACTATATTTTTTTAAAAAATTTGCTTATAGATGTTTTAGATTTATTCTCTTTATATTAGTTTGTGTATTGGTTGTTCCAACATTATAATAGCTCTATATGATGAGGATATTTTTTCTTTATTCATTCTTCCAGCATTACTTTAAAAATTGAGATTTGGTGTTATGGTTATGCCTTGAACAATTTTGAAGGGAATATCAGACTCTTGTAAGATCCTTGACAGTATTCTCTGAGTTCTGCCATTGATTCCTTTGGTTACTGGGGATCTACAGACCTACAAGCTTTCAGTGGGTTCTAAACTGTCATACACAAAAAATAAGATGAAGGATCATTGAATATTGTGTTCCTGATAATCCTAAAATTACTTTAATTATAAGAGAAACCCTATTTTCTATTTCAGTGAATTGATGTCTGCTGAATGAACTGTGATACTCTCGCCAAAGAGGAAAAAAATAATAAAATCCAGATGAATTTACTTTGTTTAAAAAAACTCTCTTCTAAATACAGGGCAGCATTTTACTAGTGTTTAAATAGAAAGTGATGATTTTCTAGCATCTGGCTTTTCTGTGTGAGCATAATTATTACATTATAGACATTAGTGATGAGGAGAGAGCCACACTACTTTATCAGGGACAAGTAACACATAGCTTTTAAAGTGCCTAATTATGTAATTAGGTGATGGCCTGGGAGTAGCTGCCAATATTAGTAAAAATAACATCTGAAAGGTCTGAATAAAGCTTGTAATTCTCACACATGTGATTTCATAGATCATTTGGTTGAGTTGTGTTGAGTATGTTGTTTTTCTCCTTTTTGTTTTTAATTTCTTATAATTAGCTCCATACCTTGATTCCAAAAGACTTTTTAAAATGTTATTAAATGAGTTTTCTTACATTGATTATAAATAGACACAAATAGTAAAATCATTTTGTTAACTTTCTGAAATTTTCAAAGAAGATGAGAGAGTGAAAATAGATTTAGTACTCCCTTAAAATTGATAAAACACAGAAATCCTATATTTGTTGGAGTACTAAATCATTGTTATAATTTTTATTTCTTCAGCAATCAAGTATGGTATGTGAGAAGATCATGAAATCCTCATTTTTAAATTAAGGAAATCAAGCCTCCCGTGAAGGTCACATGACACTCAAATGGCAAAATTAGGATTGAGTACTCCAGTTAATTACTAGTGTATCTTTAAAACCAAAATCAATATATATTTATTAAACCTTCTTTATCCCAGGCACTATGTTAGGTGGTGATAATTCAAATCTAAGCAATGAAAAAAATGCCTACTCTCTGAGAACTTAAATTATAACACATAAGGGGAATGTATATAAAAAGTATAATCAAATTTATGTGACCATTGCTACTGGAAAGGGCATATTAATCTATTTCCCTTAGGAACTTCTGATGGAAGTCATCTTTGTGATCTGCCAAACCAAAATATACCTCCTTGGTTCCTATTGTCCCATATGTGTTGTCTCCCCCAATTAAAATATATTTCTTGAGAGCAAAGACTGTGCCTTTGGCACAGTGCTCTTGTCACATGGTAGGCATTTAAATACTTAATCCATTCATTAATTCATTCTTTTTATCTATAGTTCATTTTGCCCACAAATTCATCACACCATTTTACCTCTTCTCTACTCACCTTTCTCTTCCTCATAAATTCTAATATTTCTTAACATACTGATGCCTTTGCTGTACCATATGTGACTATACCCCCAACAAACATTAATTTGTCACAGAGAAAAATAGTTCAGAAAATTCAGCAACTCTAATTGACAGCATTTACAGTACTCTGTACACTGAATTTACTATTTCTCTGAGAGGAGGGGAGTAGGGTTCATTATTTGTCCTCAGGAACCAAGATAAATCACTGCATTTAATGACAGTTCAGGTGCTTTCAGTGTTTTTTTAAATTTACATTATTGAAGCTAGTTTGCATATTTTTCAGGTCTTCCCACATTTCTTGGAACTTCTCATATTCATTATTTCTTGTGGTATAACAATATTGCATTATATTAATATAACATACTTAGCTCAGCCATCCTCAAAGTGGTAAGTATACTTACAACTATATCTTTATTAGTATGAATAATAAAACTCATGAAGGAGAAGTCATTCTATTCAAAGTTATGATTATATAAAATATGGTAATTGGTTCCAGCCCAACAGGAATATGCAGTATGAGTTAGAATAATATAAGTTCTTCATAGGATTAATTATTTGTACTAATCAAACTACTTTATGTTGGTAGGCATTTTTAATACCACAAAAATGCTCTTATTTATATCTTGGTATATATTGAAAATTTCTTTTGGTCTGTGACTTCTTTGGGGCAAATATGAGTAATGAGATCACCGGATTTAATGGCATGAATTTTTGGAAGAGTCTTTTTTTTCCTTTCACAATTACAAATTATTGTAATTGTCATATTGGATGGCTTTTTTTTCTAAGTCTTCATTCCTCTTTGCCACTCTTTGGCAATGTTAATCATTCTCTTCTCTTAAATATTTTCTCCTTTTTAAGTTTTTGTTTGTTTTTTAATGAAACTACTCTTTCCTGCTTCTGTATCTATCTGACTACTCTTTTTCAGTCTCCTTTACCTGATCATCCTCCAAGTCTTATCTACTAACTAACTCCAAGTGCCCTTCAATGGATTGTCCTTAACCCTCTTCTCTTATCTTAATATACTGTCTCATTTGGTGATTGCATCACACCAACTCCCATATGTTCATTATTATCTCTATGTGGATGTTTTCATATCTATTTATTCATCTCTAACCTGTATATGGAAAGCTATGTGGTACAGTTGGTACATGTCCAGCCCTGAAATCAGGAAGACTCATTTTCCTTAATTCAGCCTCAGATACTTAATAGCATTGTGACCCTAGGCAAGTCATTTAAATCTGTTTGGCTAAGTTTCCTTATCAGTTAAATGAACTGGAGAAGAAAATGGTAAACCATTCTGGTATCTTTGCCAAGAAAACTCCAAATGGAATCATGAAGTGCCAGACATGACTGAAAAGTGACTGAACATCAACCACCTCTCTCCTGACCTATAGTCAAGTCATATATCACTAAGGGTCTTTTGTACATCTCTATCTGGACATCCTATAACATATCAAACTCAACATGTCTAAAAACATTATCTTTCTCCTTAACTTCCCCACCACTACTATTATTATGCCCAAAAATACTATCAGTGCTTCCCTCAATGATTACCCACATATATACTTTGAAAATATCTTTTTTATGATGATCATTTTGTTTTTTGCAAGTCATTTCCTCTATTATAATGTGTTCCTTAAGAACAAGGATAATGGCTTTGCCTTGCTTTAAATCCCTGAAGCATACAAGTTGCCTGGCTCAAAGTGTTTAATAAATGCGTGTTGATTGACCATCTTCTTGGCTGCCTTGCTAGCTAGCTGACTTTCTAGAATTGTGGGATTCACAACTCCAGCACTAGAACACTAAATCATCTGTCTCCTCATAGCTATCTTCCCTCTTACCCCAGTCCCATCTACTACCTTCACATATTGGATATTTCAGTCTTTTTTCACTTTGCAAATTTTTTAGTCATAAAGCAAAACCTCCAAGTTCTGACTCTTTTGTTTGGTACCTTATCTTCATAATCTGTATTAATCTAATTTCCCCATGAATAAAATATTGAACCTTTCTTTCCTACCTGTATTGATTTCCAAAAGTTTTGAATATTAAAAGGATAATACATAATATAAAAAGGATAACGAAGCACCATGATTTCAGGTGATACAGCTGACATAATGATGGTTTTCTTATTACATTCTACCTGGAATTATCTAAATCTACCTTGTCCCTATTTTCTAAACCTTAAACAGGGACCCCTTTTCCAACAGCAAATATTTCTTTTGTCAACTCTTAATAAAAGCACACATTAATTTCATTAAAATAGTACTATCCTAAAAAATATGAGATATGTAGCTGCTGTGCCTAAATCTATTAGGGAAAATTGGAAGATCTGAGTAAAGTGAGAAATCACAGTTATGGAGGTTCTTTTGCAGCCTATGCTTGAATTAGACAAAATGGGAAAGGAGGGCAAAAAGTTAAAAACTAGGCAAGATACCACTCATTTCTTTTGTGATTGATATAAAGGATAATTTTGATGATGTAGAATTGAAGAGTAGTTATGGTATATCTTGTGAAAATCACAAACAAGAATATTTAAATATTTTTATATAAATTTTTTAATGTTTAAATATTGGCAATGGATTTCGAAAGTGATGTCAAGAAACATTTTATATTCAAAGAAAAACAAAAAAGGGATTAATATGAAACTAAATTTCTGCTATGTACATCTTTCACTACCTTGTTTTTGGTAAGTACTTTATAAAATTATCTCATTTAACCTATCACAATTCAGGGAAATAGATATGATTATTATCCCTATTTTGTAGTTGGAACAATTGAAGCAAACAGGTTATGTTGCTTGCCCAAAGTCACAAAGTCAGTATATTTCAAGGGTCAGATTTGAACTTGGGACTTCCTGACTTCAGATCCAATACTCTTTCCACTTTACCAACTAGCAGCAACCTTGGTGGATAGAACTGAGGGTTTTGGGGAAGTGATGAAGTAGACTTCCTTTAGAAATATCAGCATAGCTAAGCAATGACCATGGTTACTAACAAGTGTCAGAATAAAGTAATTAGGAATAAGAGAAGAGGGGGAAAAAGGAAAAGTGGAAACAGAGGAAGGAGAAGAAAAATTTAAGAAGTAGTAGTAGAATTTGGAGAGCTGTTGTGAGATGTGCTTTAGCCATAATCCAGGTTTCACCTATTTACCAGGCTGAAAACCAGCTTAGAGTACAGCCATCTGAATGGATGGGGAGAAGGGTGAAGGAATATCTTTCTAAGCAAGATTCATGGGAATCTTGTGAAGTAGAGAAGCAGAATTAAATATAGTGAAAGCCTGGAGGCAGAAAAATGTGACTTTAAACTAGGCATCTACGTGACACAGTAGATGGAATGCTAGACTCATGGGAAGACACAACTTCAAATCCTGCCTTAGACATTTATTAATAGTGTGATTTTGGGTAAATTACTTAATTTCTTCTTCCCTAAGTTTACTCATCTATAAAACTGAGATAATAATAGCATCCTCCCACATTCATGGACATTTTGAGGATTGAATTAAATAATATAGATAAAACAAACCTGAAGTACTAATAAATGTTAGCCAGCATCATCATTTTTTAAAACACAAATTCGAGAGTGTCATAACTGTACTCACAAAATCCACTTCTCAGTTTTTTTCCAGCCAGACACCTAAGGTAAGATGAAAATATCTCTTTGAAAATTATAAGTTTATAGACCTAGAGTAGTAAAGGACCTCTAAGTCTTCTATTTACAAATGACAACATTGAGCTTAAAGGATTTGACAAAGTCAACCCAATAACAAAGGTCATAGGCAGGATTTGAACCCAGGTCTTCTGATTATAGAGCCAGTGGTAAGATACTTTAATTCCTTTTTTAAACTGTAAAGTTTTTTGTTGTTGTTGTTAAGTTGGTTGTTGGTTTTTCCCTACATATAAATAGAGATGGATGTATTTGTGGCATCTGATTTCATTGTGTCAGCATAACTGCTGCAGGAAAGGCAAAAATTTATTTCAAGAAGCCTGCTGTGTCTATTGGACACATAATACACTATTTAAAGTGCTTTCTAATTACAGAATTACTTGATATCCCAAGAAGAGGTTTTATTGTCAACAAGAATAATATTCCAAGTGCGTGCATAACATAAAGAACCCAATTCCTTCCTCCCTTCTTCCACTGTCCAAAGGAATGGGTATGTTAAGTTATTAAAAACCTGTGGTAGGGGCTATTTTAGGGGCCAGGAAGAGTGTCTTTCCTTCTTTACCATGTAAGGGCACTTGCTCACTATGGTCTTGATGCTGAATAGCCTGGTGTAGGAAATAGGAGGAGGGAACCAATAAAAGAGAAGGATAAAGTTGGAGTCCATAGAGTTGGAGATTTTGCCATACTTTTTCCCTCAGTGATCATTGCCCAGTTCTCACAGGTGCTAGATTCTTCCTGACAACTGGGTATTGATGCAATACTGGGGGTTGCCCCAAATCCTGACTCCACTCCCATCCTTATACCTATTGCTTCTTTCCTAACAGTTTAGGTTCAGGATACTCACATCAATTGGATAAGGAGGTTGCTACCAACTAAAATCTTTCCTATAAGATGGCAGACTAGCAGGCTGGTTGGTGGCAGCTAGAGTTAGGAAGTGGGCCATCTAACAGCTTTTTATTGTAATTAATTATTCTTGATAACTAGACACAGATCATTTGTTTCTATGATGCTAAAGGAATATAAATGCAATAAGGGCCTTAGGACAAAGCCCTAATTTCAGATTCCTAATACAACACTTTTTATGAGTAGAAATGAGAAATCTTGCAAAATGGTTCACATTTGTTTTCTTTAGAAGGTCTCGAAATTATGCTGCTACCTACAGACTTGTCTCACAATATTATATTTATGGACATTTCTTCATCCTTCTTCTTCTAGGGAAAAGCATAAACTCAATCAATAAACAATTATGTTGCACTTATCATGTGCCAGGTAATATGCTAGGTTCTAGAGCTAACCATCCCACTTCCTTCTTTTATTCTACAAGTCCAGTACTAGTTATAACACTCATTATCTAAACCACCAGAGTCAATATTTCAATATTAAGAAAATAAAGTGCACTGAAATTGGTTGGATTTGACTGCTACACAATTAGAAATCCAGTTATGTCTATAATTATACTATCAAATTTGGGGGGACAGAACAGTTGAAGTTCCATTACAGCCTCCTCAGCTAAAGGCCTACATTTAATCCATAATCCCTATACTTCTAAAGTTATCACTATTTTGATCATGGTTGAGCACCAAAGTCTTAAAGTTCTCAAAATTCAGAGCAAAAAGATTCCAAACCCCTTTTGCCGTTAGTGAAGCAAAATCATTAAAACAGAATTTCAGAGCTAGAAGGAACATTTAGCTATCATCTAGTCCAATTCTTTGACTTTACAAATGAGGAACCTGAGGTCCAGAACAGAGAATTTTGCAGTTCTCTAAAGCTATAATGATCATATTTTCCAAACAAACAAACAAAAAAGCAAAGAATGGCTCAACAAGGGATGCTTTTTTGATAAAACGTTGTGAAACATTTTTTTTTCTTGAAATGGTAGCTATCCCAGAAAATCTGGGCTATATAGTTACCATATTTAAATCTTGCCTAAATTTTGACAGCTAGAGAATGGCAGGGGAAGAACTTGGCAACCCATATCTCCTGCTTCTTGGTACATTCCATGATACTAAACACTCCTCTTAAACTTTATGAGGTTTACGGCTTAAAGGACTTTTAAAATATACTTCAGCACATTAGTTTTGTTACCCAGGAAATACAATTTAAACAACAAATCTCAGAGGAATGAATTTTCCAGTATAATTTAATGCAATTTAATTTCAACAACATATTTTGCTTTGGGACCTGGGTTAATATCTGAAAACTACAAAGCCATGTCATTAGTCCTTAAGGAATTTATAAGGAGAGATAGAACAGATAAGGAACTATAGTGGTTCAATTAAAAGAACATTAATACTGGTCAGAAGATGGGGGGATTCAAATTCCAGTGAAATCATGTGATATTAGGCAAGCCATTTTAAATCTTCTTGTGCCTTGGTTTCCTCAATTATAAAGTGAAAGAGGCAAATTTGATGGCCCTAGATGTGTTTCTTTCAGATCTAGCCCACCATGATATCACAAATGATTAAAATAAAAATTAGAACATGGTAAAACTACACTGGGTTCAAGGCTGAATCATCTATATAAAAATCTCTTTATTGGTAGATAAGATAATGACTTGTGTGCCTAGGTGAGAGATGAAGAAGATAGACTTCCTTCCTGCTTAGAGAGAAAAATGAACATAGTTCTATACTCCTCTTCAGGGAGATATTCAGAGAAAGAGAAAAGACTGGAAATTAGAAGACACATAGAGGAGCAGGTATTCCCTAGAGTCTCACTTGTCTTCCTAGAAATTTTGGAAAATGTCACTTTGGGTGAGATCAAGAACTAACACACTTTCTATTTTTTTCTCTCTCTCTGTCTTTATCTCTCCTCTCCCCATTCTTCCTTCTCTTCTTTCTCTCCTCCCTCCACCCCCACCCCAAATGAACTGAGATCTTTTATTCTCTTTAACAAAAGGAAGACATTTTTTGACACAATCTCACATGGATTTACAGATTTAGACATAGGTCTTGGAGGCCAGATAGTCCAAGTCCCTTATTTTACACATGAAGAAACTGAGGCCCAGAAAAGTTTTATGACTTCCTTAATTTCATTCAGATCTGAAGTAGAATTTGAACCCAAATACTCTTACTCCAATTCCACCACTCTTTTACTACTTCACAATCCTCTACAAAGAGATCTGAGCACATAAAAATAAAAATGTTTTTCTCAACACAAAGAAACAAATTCAATATAAAAATAAATAAGTTAATAAAAATAAACATGTTGAGGAAAACATAATTGATAGAAATTGCATAGCATATATATATATATATGCATATATATGTAATTAATGCAAACTTTCAAAAAATAAAATTATTGTCCATTGGCTAACACAGCCAAAAGAGAAAAACAGACTATTTTTGAAGTTGAAAATATAACTCATTAATTAAATCACTTGGAAAATTGTTCAGATTTTGTAGCAATCAATGAAATGTAAAACAAAACTGTTTTGGGGTAGTATGTCCATCAATTTGGTGAAAAAAATACAAAAAAATTAATGTTGGCAGAGCTATAGGGGGAAAAGTCATGTTTTTATGTTATTGGCAAGGTTGGGAATTGGTGCAATATTTTTGGAGAGCTTTTATTTAAACTATTAAAACGCAATGTGGCAATTTACAATAATAGTTACAAAACTGATTACAACCTTTGACCAAGTGATCTCACTACTAGGATAATATCCTAAGGATGTTACCAAAAGGAAAACAGAGGTATATCTGTACAGAAAACTTCAGAATTACTTCATTTATAATAGTGGAAAACTGGAAATGTATGCATATGTCTGCATATGTACACATATGTCTGCATATATACATATATATGTACACATATATATCCAACAATTGGAAGATAATGAATCATGTTTTATGAATGTAATTGAATGTTATTTTGCCTTAAAAGGCACATGAAGAAAATGAAGAAAAAAGAGAACTAAGTCAAAATTAAGATAGCAAGAACAATATACAAATTGTATCCATATTAACATAAGAACAACAAAACTTTAGAACTACAAAGAGAAAAAAGACATTGGAAAAGAACATAAAGAAAACAAATTAATCATTATTTTGACAAAACCTAGTTTTTTTCTTTCATCAAAATGAACTCAGATTTTCTGATTTCAATTAGGAGTTCATGCTTTATTTTGTTTGTTTTTATTGAAAGTATTAGATGAAGTTGTTATCATTTCATAATAAAAATAACTTTAAAATAAAAATTAAAAAGAACAAAAAGATTTCATTATTTTAAACTGGTTTATGAACCTAGAGAGATGGAAACTGTTGTTTGTAATCCTTAATGCTATATATTTAGTCTCTTGTTAATCTAAATAATTTTGTTTAATTCCAAATCATCCATTAATGGACTTAAGAACTCTTACTATTGCATCAGCATACTATGATTTCAGAGAACTAAAAATGAATCATGCTACTTACCTCCAGACAGAGAAGTAATGGAATCTAGATAGGGAATGAGATATATATTTTTTGATGTGGCTAATACAAATTTTTGCTTGACTATATATATATATATATATATATATATATATGTTACAGGGATTTCATTATTATTTTTGTTTTTAAATGAGAGAGAGAGGTGGGAGAGAAAAGGAAAAAAATCTAAGGTATAGCCCCCCGCCCCCATGAAAAAAAAAAAAGAAAAATAAGAAAGGCTAGAAGAAATCACAGACATGGACAAGAATCACTCATGATTCAGAAAATGACAAAGGTTGGTTATGAGCTGCACCATTGTTGGCGTCAATCATCAATGAAACCAAAGCCCCACTGAAATACTGAAGCAATGAAATAATTATGCAATTTTTAAAATATTTTGTTTTTTTGGTAAAATATATTCATTATTTCTTCTACTACTATGAGCCTCCATTAAATTACAGATACAAATTCCCAAGGAATAACTTGTTTTATATATGTATATCTATCTATCCATCTATCTATTCATCTCAATCTCTAATATACATATATATATAATAGCTATAACATATATGTAATTATTATATTGGGAAAGTCCATTCCCAATTCCTTGGGTTTTATTGCTGTCTTCCCTCCAAAAAAATTTCTTATATGTGTACATATATATATATATATACATGTATTCATGCATATCATACTATTATAATAGACAGATATACAGATAGATGATAAATAACCCTCTATATATCTATATAGGTAGATATTAATAGAAAGAAAACAAACTCACAGCTTTCAGTTGCATTGTATGCTAAGTATAAAAAATGGTAGATAACAATGGTGCATTTTATACTTTTCAACTTATAAAACACTTTTCATCACAACTTCATTTGCATATAAGAAACCTATAGCCCAGAGAAGTTTAGTGACATGTTTGGTCTTTCAAAGATGGAAAGGAAATGTTGGACTAGGATGTGAACACAGGTTTTTCTGACTCTAAGTCCAGGGCTCATTACATTCTACTTAGTCATATATTTGTGTATATAGCTACCATATTGAAAGCATATCAGATTATAAAATGAAGATAATGATTTCCTTTAGTTAGGTCTGTTCCATACTTGTCCTAGTATTTTAAATACTGTCACTTTTGAAGATTCTTAGTTGGCTTAAAAAAATCTGTGGAGTCTATGGACAAATTTGGAATCTAGTATAGAAATGAATCAAAGACCAACAAATGAATAAGTACTTATTATGTGTTTAACCATGGACTAGATAACATAAGGAACCAGAAAAGAAATCTAAGGGCGTTCCTGACCTTGTAGAGATTACAGACTAAAATTAGAGACCAAAAATGTACAAGAATAATTTAGAGAACAATAAAAGGCAGCACAAAATTTAAGACCCTACTCTCATTTTTTGGACTAGTAATATGTTGGTAGTTTAGAAAAGGGGAAAGTTTGTGTTGTCTAGACTACTCAAGAAAGGCTTCACAAAGATGACTGAATATTTTTCTTCCTCACATGCTAAACAATCCAGGCAAAGACTTACTTAATTTCTCTTCCCTGAATATTCCATTCCGTCTCCTGCTTCTGTCTGCAAAGATTGCTCCCACTTCCATGCCTGAGATATTCTTCCTCCTCATTTTTGCTTCTGGGAATCTTTAGTTCTCTTCGTGAACTAGCTCAAGTACCACCCCCAATAAAAGTCCTTTCCCAATTTACCTGGTTTTTATTGCTGCTTCCCCTTCTCTCCAAAAAAAAAAAAATACCTTTAAAATATTTTCTTTAATACTTCTTCTGAGTTAACTCCCTAGAGGTTGACTATTACTCCCATATGTTCCAAGGGGTACCTGGTAAATCTGTAATTTTAAAACTACAGCTCACAAACCCATTACAGTGTACTTCCCATTAAAAGTAAGCTAGTAAACATAACATGCTCATAGAAAAGACATTTACTCAGATGATACAATAAAGACAGTTGCTATAAAATATTCCTCTCATAAACCTGGGGTACACTCTCCCACAATGCACATAAAGTCTGTGGGAAAAGGAATACACATTTAAAGTACAAGGGTAACGAGAGGTACACATGAGGAACACAGTTCCAACGCAACTCATGTCACTGTTACTATAGGACTTCCATGTTCTCTCCTTGAAGAATCTGCACACAATTTGCCTCTGATGGCCTGATTTAATTCTTCCTTGAATCTATTATTGGCTCTTTTCTCTGCTTCCAAATACATTATGTGAAATTTTTCTATCAAATTATTACCTTTCTGTCTATGTCTGTTTTGAGAGTATATGTATGTTCTTTGCTGGATAAATCTCAACTCTCAAAATGAGAGACTTCCAGATTGGTGTCTATCTTGGTGGGAAAACAATTCTGTCACTATATGCCTTTGCCAATGGTTGAAAGGGGGACAGAAAACAGAAATTTCCCCTATTCTCTTAAACTCCTCCCTCCTCCACTTCCCTTTGATATAGAGGCAAAGATCACACTCCATAAAGTTTTTCTCAGCCTAGACTCCCTCTTGAACTTTCAAACTGAGTTGACAGACTCCAAAGCTAGTAGGTTTAGCTATTTAAAGATCTCCAGGGGTGTGGCCAATTTTTACTAAGCCAATTGCCAAGTTCCCTTTATTATTCAATCAAAGAACTTGTTCACACTTCATAAAGGTGAAATGCACCTTTATGTACTTGGTCTAAGATGCCTTTTTTTTAACAGTTACTTTAACACTTTGTTATTGGTCCCTTACTTTATGTGATTGCATCAACTGAGATGGAGGAGGTGGGGAATGAAATTCCCACTCTCCTTACATTTTCATATATTTTGCATTTATTATCTATATAAAATTGTTATTGTCTGTATTATCTGTATAAAGCATAAGATTCTTGAGAACATAAGACTATTTCATTTTTGTCATGGACACTTTATGAACCAGAATTGAATTTAGATAGAACTTGACCCTCTCTTCCAAAATTAATATTGTCATCATTTAAATGAAGTTGGAAACATACAATGGTAAGCAAAAACATTTTGTTAAGCATACCATGTAAAGGAGAAACAACCACAAAGAGAGAATAGTCTGACTGCCATGAAGAGTTTGTGTTGAGCAAGAGTGGGAAATAAGGGTACATTGGTTGGGTGGAGTTAGTGTGTGTATGAAGCTGATTAAGTCACACTTGGTAAATTTTACATAATGTATGTGCAAAAATTTCAAAGTTATACAATTGCCTCTTCCTCTTGGGTACCTTTTAATGCAAGGGCCTTTCTGCTTCTAAGATTTTATTTCTGAATTATATAACATTTCTTTCTCTGCAACTATGCCCAAGTTCTTCACACCAAAAACAAGATTCTGTGAAACATTCATCAGAATAGGAAATAAAACTACAAGGAGGACAACATAACAAAATCAGTGTCAGAGTTCTGCCTATCAGACAGACTACTATAAGAAGGCAAAATCATCCATCAAAGTCATAAATTTCACAAATGAGGAGAATATTTTGAGTCAACAGTTTGCTTCAATCTGGGAAATTATTAAAACTAAATGTATATCGAGGAGAAGAAAAATAAATATTTATGGGTGACAGGGAAAGCTGACAGAATAAAATAAGCAGGTTTTCAAATTTGGTTCATCTCTACTTTTCTTATAATTTTAGAGGTAAAACAAAAACCTGAAATTGTCTTGAGAGAAGAACTTTCAGAGGAATTGTGCGAAAACTTGGAAGATTATTAACATCTCAAGGAAGATGTATTAACTCATTTTGCATTAGGGAAGACATCTTAAAATATGAAAGTCATCAACATTGAAGATTGCTTTCTCCATTGTCAACAAAATAACTGATGAGTAGGGGCTTAGATTTGTGCTGGGAGCTTTTCAAGAAGAGGCAGCCTGCTATCCTGAAAAGAACAATGAATTTGTAGTCAAAGGATCTGGATCAACTTTTGGGTTTGCCACTTAGTAGATTTGATCTCTTGAGCAAGTCATTTAGGTGCTCTGCACCTCAGTTTCTGCATTTGTAAAGTGAAGAGAGCTGGACTATGTGGTTCCTAGTACTTTCTAATGAAATCACTAAATGGTTCTAATGGTTCCCTCACAACTATAAATTCTATGATCCCCATGAGAATTAAACAAAATATCTGTCTCTTTGAGAGTTCTGACTAAGATATTCAGCTCTGAAGTTGACATATATGAGGACACCAGAAATAGTCATTTGAGTGAATGAGAAAAAGCACAAAGTTTAATATTAGCATAATCAGATTCCCTCACACATATCCCTTTGCGGGTTCAAAATTATTAGACATCTCACAAATGGATTTTGGTATGTTTGCTCCCAGACTAAAATAAACTATTATTTCTTTTCAGGCTTTAGTGAAGCTAAGGGGCCTGCAACATATCTTATTACTTAAGACACCAAACAGAAATAAAATTAGCTTCTACTAAAGATGTGTTATCTTGACTTCTTTTCCTTTTCTTATACCAAAAGTTAGAGCTGAAAACTTTAAATGTTCTCCTTTAATGAATATATTTTCCTTCTATGGCATGTTTAGTTTAACATGTAACCCAGAAAAGATTGTTGGCTACAATTCTTGTGGCTTTGCTAAAATGTTTCTTCAGTGTCCCCAGTTAATATAACATATATGAATAGACAACAGAGGCAAGAACTAGATTTTTACATTGTACTTCATTGCTTCATACATAGGGATTTGAAATTTGGCAGGCTCTGTCCCATGAGCAGGACAACAGCAAAGGGGTTTTATTATTTTTGCTATTAATATAGTTACAATTGCTAATAGCAAAATAGTGTTACTCTAAAAGCCAGACTGCTCAAAGGACAAACAAATTTTAAATTAGATATCACTGTGAGAAGTATATCTTCTTTAAGAAAATTTATACATAAACTGTAATAGGAATCTAGGAAAATCATTCCATTCAAACGTGTATTCATCTTTTCATGAAAACCTTGCTCAAGCTAACAAAAGTTATTTTTCCTTAAAGTATAGGCCTGAGGGGGCAGCTGGGTAGCTCAGTGGATTGAGAGTCAGGCCTAGAGACAGGAGGTCCTAGGTTCAAATCTGGCCTCAGACACTTCCCAGCTGTGTGACCCTGGGCCAGTCGCTTGACCCCTATTGCCCACCCTTACCACTCTTCCACCTCGGAGCCAATACACAGAAGTTAAGGGGTTAAATAAATGAATGAATGAATGAATGAATGAATGAATGAAGAATAGGCCTGACCATGTCACTGTAATCCTCAATAAAATTCAATGGTTCCCTCTAGAATCAAATATAAGCTTTTCTTTTTAGCTTTTAAACTCTTATACAAACTGGCTTCCTTCAATCTTTTCAACTTCATTATATGACATCACAGACTGAATTGGCCTATGGTGGCCATCATGACAAATGCTCAGAATTGTCATCCTGGTCCCCACTGATGACATGAGAGTTCAGTGACCTCTTTCCAGTAATGCACTGATAAAGCACTGAAAGCATATGGTAATAAGCCTGAATGGACCCTTAGTTGTCCTTTTCTGCATGTTGTCTTCATTTTGTCAGCAAGCAGGATGCTGCATCAATTAAAAGAAGAGACAGCTTCTTTAACAAGTTATTGACTGTAAAAATTTTCCAATTTACTGCTTTCCTTCTAATCTTGGCTATATTTGTTTAGTTGTAAAAAGCATTCTTGACTTAATATGTTCAAAATTATCCATTTTACATCTCACAATGCTATTTCTTATTTCTTGGAAAAAACTATCATCTAAAATATTAGAGAATTTTGCAAGAATAAGAGCCATTCCCCAATTAATAAATGGTCAAAGGATATGGACAGGCAGTTTTTGGATAAAGAAATCAAAACTATACATAAAACTATGTTAAAATTCTCTAAATCCTTATTGAGTAGAGAAATGCATTTCAAAACAACTCTGAGATATTATCTCATACTATGATTGGCTAATATGATAAGAGGACAAAATGGCAAATGGCAAAGGAGATGTGGAAAAATGAAGATTAGAAAACAATCTGGAATTATGAACAAAGAGTTACATAACTGTTTATCTTTTGACCCAGCAAACCATTATTAGAATTATTTCCTAAGGGGGCTTGGGAATAGACTATGTTTCTCCCTTGACTCCTCCTCTACTCCCACATAAAATGTGGACTTAACTCAATAAGTTTACCCCTGGCTCCATGGCTACCTTTTCTATTGAGTAGGTGATTGAACATGGTTCTTTTTTTTTTTTAACCCTTACCTTCTGTTCTAGAATTAATACTATGCAAGTTATAAAAACTGTAAAGGCTAGGCAATTAGGGTTAAGTGACTTGTCCAGGGTCACATAGCTAGGAAGTGTCTGAAGTCAGATATGAACCTAGGACCTCCTATCACTGAGCCTAGCTTTCAATCTAGCTGACCCCCTGAACATGGTTCTCAAAAGTGTCTTGGAAGAAGTCAAATGAGTTCAAGAGGTATGGAAGTCCTAGGTTGTTCCATCAAGTCAGAAATGTCTCTGGCAACCACTCTGGCAATTTTGGAGACATCTGGTCCAAATCTAGCATTTTTAACAGCCGATGTATAGTTGGAATTTGAACAATACAGAGATATGGTGAAACATAACATGGCTAATTAGCTGTCCCACAAATTTCCTATGCTTTGATGATTTTCAGGTATTAGTCGTCCAACAGAGATGTAGTTATAACTTGTTACTAATTCTTGTTCTAATACATACTGAGATTTTTTTTAACATTGAGTATTTCTTAAATGTATAAGAATGCATTACCTGAACTATGCCATGCCTGATTCATATAGTTCTTTTCCTTTTTTTGTCACTACACTTTTAAAGGAAACCATAGATTTTATATATATATATATATATATATATATATATATATATATATATAATAGAAGCTAGACACTGGGGTTAAGTTTTCAATGATCTAATGAGAGCTAGAAGACCTCTACAGAACTAAATCTGGTATAGAAAATGGAAGGAAGCAGTCTTTCAGTCCCTATGTGCCCATCAGAGGTTACTTAAGTGTAGGTATTTATCAAATTCTACCTTATAGCCAAATTGGTTATATTCTGTGCTTTTTCTTTGGCTACTACTCATGCTTGGAATTCACTTCTAGCTTACCTCCACCTACCTCATCTTCACCTATCAGAATTACTAATATCTTTAAAACTCTACTCAAATGAAACCTTCTACATTGAAGTCTTCTCTGATCTCCCTCTCAGATACTAGAGCTCTTCTTACCATTTGTTTTTATTTTTGTATACACTTATTTATGTACATGTTGCTTACCCCAATAGGAGGTAAACTCAAAAGCATGACAGTTTCATTTTATTTATGTATTCCCAACATCTAGCACATAGCAGATGCTTAATAAATGATTGCTTATTGACAGATAAATGGAAGTCCATATAAGTTCTGAAGGATTTCACAGTACATATAGTTACAAAATTGAAAGTGATCCCAGAAGTCAACTACTCTATCTTTATATGAAATATAAATTTCTCCAATATCCCCTATTTATCCAGTTCCATTTGAAGACTCTTTAATGATAATGAACTTACACACTTAAGGTTGAATATATGTATATAGAAATGAATACATACAAATATGTATACATAAAGCATATATATAGATATATGCACACATATACTTTTGTTTCTACTTTTGTAATGGGGGGGGGATAAGAAGTTTCACCCCTTCTAGATTTAATCTGCCTTTGTAATTAAAAAAAGCAATTAAGCAAAATCACTGAAGATAATGAATATTTCTGACAATGACTACAATATCCTTTTGTAATAAGAGATATATGTTCTCTTGTCAGTTCTCTTAAGACCTTCACTGATTTTTTTAATAACTCATAATTTAGCTTGCTTTTATTAGTCTTTTCATTTCTACAATTTACACTCATCATTCAAATTCCAGGAGAAACCATCTCAGAAAAGATAGTTTCTGACTCATGTAGATGAGTTTCATCTTTAATTTACTCCAAAGAGGAGAATCAGGCACTTTTTGTCTTCCTCTATGTCTCTGTCTCTACTTGTCTCTGACTCTATACCCCTACATCCCTGTCTGTATCTGTCTCCTGTCTGTCTCTGTCTCCCAGTCTCTGACTCACTGTCTCCCTCTCTGTGTGTCTCTGCCTTTATCTGTTTACCTGTCTTTCTCCCCCTCCTTGTCTCTGACTCACTCTGTCTTCCTGTCTCTGTGTCTGTCTCCTATCTTCTGTCTTTTTCTTTCAGAACTCCTCTCTGCCTGTTTCAGTCTCTGTCTCTCTGTCTTGTCTGTCTCTCTTCTGTCTTCCTATCTCTATGTCTCTGTCTTTGTCTGTCTTTTTACTTGTCTCTCTGTCTCTTCCATCTCTCCCCCTCTCTGTCCCTCATTCATTATCCCCAGTCCATAGTAATACCTTAGGAAAAATATCTAAAAGAAAAATTTAAGTCTGTCTCTTGTCCAGAGTCTCTCCTTCTAGGGAAGGTACTCAATATAAAATCAATGTATCAAGTTCCTTTCTTCTACTACTAAGTACTCTTCTGCCGCCAAAATGAAAGATATTTAAATAGATACTTGACTCTCATCCCAGATCTGCATTTTCTGAGTCACTCACAAGGTCTAAATCTCATGTCCGGTCAACACAGGGCTTGGGCTTTCTTAATCTTAATTAATCTTTTATCCTTCAGTCTTCTCTTATCAGTGGTATTTCTTCCTTGAGACTCAACACTGTTGTGGGAATCACTCCAGCAGCCAGTGCCAGGCTCAGAAATTCTGAGGATCTCAGACTCACAGAGCTGTTGTTAAGACTGGAAAAATTCATGTCTGAGAATTGCTGGTCATTGACCCATGCTACTAGTTTTTACCTTGAGTATTATTCTGGTTTAGATGGGTAGGGATAACGATGAGTGAAGTGAAGGAAGAGAGAAAGAGTCAGAGAGAAAGAGAGATAGTCAGGAATAAAGGGGGAAAATGGCCAATGCAATCTAGGCTCCAAAAATAGAAATATAATTTCCAGAACAAGGGAAATGGACTTGGGTAAGGATATTAATACAAGCTGGAGCACTCCTAGAAGAAAGTAATTAATGTAAGAAAACACAAAGCAGAAAGAGTTAACAAAGGACTCGTCTTCACCAAGGCATGTCCATGTTCTCATTACTTTGAGCTTATAGCCAGGATTGTCTGGAAGTCTAAGAAGGTGGAAACAGTGGAAGAGTCTCAAAAGAAAGAGTAAGTGTTTTTTCTTTCTGTTATAACTCATCAGGAAGGTGACTTCTGATTCTGTCAATTTTTCTTTGATATAACCCTGTTATGTGACCAGCGAAGATTTGCTATGTTAACTTGGAGGAAAAGAGGGAAGTGGTACAGCGATGCACAAGAAGTCAAGAAGTCTTGAGTTCAAATCCTCCCTCAGACCCTAACCTTGATTGACCTTCATATGACCTTGGACGCCAAATCCTTTAATCTCTATCTGCCTCAGTTTCTCCATCTGCCTCAGCTCTATCAGTTCCTAAAATGGAAATGATGATGGCATCTGCTTCCCAGGGTTTTTGTAAAGATAAAAATGGATTAATGGTTGTAAAATGCTTTGCAGACTTAAAATATATGTATATTTTATATAAAAGCTTGCTAACACTATTGCTATTATTATCATGACAAAGTGTATGCTTTTTACCTCCAGGATGTATACCTCATTATACATTATGTAATCTTTGTGTGTATTGTTCTTTCTATTCTGTTTATTTTTCTTTGCATCACATGCATTTTTCTGCATTTTTCTCAAAGTTCTCAAGGTTGAGGTTCCTTATTCTACAAGTCACATGATGGAATTGGAGATGTATATCCTTAGGGTATTGAAAATGGAATCCTTACCTCCCTCTATGGCTCAGATCAAGCACAATCTCCTTAAAGTGGTCTTTCCTGAATTCTCCAGTTCTATACCCCCCTCAAAAATGTGCATTTATTGTACATATACCTTTTATTTATCTGTGAGCATATTGTATGCTCCCACTAGAACATAAGCGCCTTGAGAAATGTTTGTATTTATATTCTTAGAACAGTATAGGGGATTAAAAATGAATATGATGACATAATATCTCTCTTCACATAGAGAAAGAAAACAAGCATTTATTAAGTGCCTACCACCAATCACATTTAATAAACGTTATATTATTTGATCCTCACAATAACTTGGGAAGTAGGTGATATTATTATCCCTATTTTACAGGAAGACAGAGGTTAAGTGACTTTTCTTGAGTCAAATAGCTAGTAAGTATCTGAAGCCAAATTTGAATTCAGGTCTTCCTGGCCCTATGTCTGGCTCTCTATCTACTGGGTCGTTTAATTGCTTGTAATTGAAAGGCTATTTATTTTGCCTGTAACTGAAAGGCTATTTGATTAAATGTGTTAGGCCTAGAAGCAGCGTATGAAAGTTGAAAAAAGGCAGATTTTGGCTCATTAAAAAAAATAAGATGTAGGGGCAGCTGGGTAGCTCAGTGGAGTGAGAGCCAGGCCTAGAGACAGGAGGTCCTAGGTTCAAACCCGGCCTCAGCCACTTCCCAGCTGTGTGACCCTGGGCAAGTCACTTGACCCCCATTGCCCACCCTTACCACTCTTCCACCTATGAGACAATACACCGAAGTACAAGGGTTTAAAAAAAAAAAAAAGATGTATTTTGCTAACATTCAGTATTAGTTAAAAATGAAATTGTTTGTCTCTGACTAGTGAGTTCTCCAGCATGGGAGGGCTTCAAGGGAAGACTGAAAGACCATTTCTTAGGAGTGTTACAATGTTTAGCTATAAATGCTGAATTATCAGAGTAACCTATAGACAATTAAAAAGTTCAGGACAATATAGTTGCCTGAACGTGAAGCCCATCCTAATACTAAGTTTTTATTTACCACTTTCATCCAGTGACATTCTTCTAATCCTTAACCCTCAGAGAGGTATGCTTCATAAAATTAAAGACCTATGTAATGATTAAATACAGCTGCGCCACTACCCAAAGTACAGATTTTTACAGCAATCTTCTTGTCATCACTCAAACATATTTAAAAACCCCAAAGCAAGAAACTTACAAATTAATTCTTTGTAATGTCCTAAATCCCCTTATTGAATCTCTACAGCTCCTGCTCTGTTCTCTTATGTCTTCTGATAATTGTTTAAAAAATATATTAGAGAATAGCAGCTAAACTACAGAAAGGTCATTAATTAGATCAACCTCCCTCACCACTCCTGTGTCCCCTCCCCTTGATATTTTCCCTCTGTGGATAGAGCTGATTTACAAAGCATCCACCATTTTCCAATCCTGTTCTTTTCCCCTATCTCCCCCTGCCAACCTTCCCCATTACACACTCTTTCCCCAAGGCCTTTTGAAATGGAACATTAGCCAAGCTAGTGAGGAAGTAGCACTCTAGACCTTTCCATGACCTCTGGTGGACAACCCAAAAAGTATTAAAGGCCTTTCTTTTCCGTTCAAGTGCTGAACAAAAACATGTCACTGCCTGTTAATCTTAATTGCTTAATTTGTGTGTCACTGAACCTTCTGGGAGTGGGGTCTTTTGAACAACTGAGATAAGAAGCTTCCTACAGCCTTGTTAGGAAAATAGCCTCACCCCACTTTAAAAGACATCTCTTTTAGCTTTG
Organism: Gracilinanus agilis; assembly: GCF_016433145.1. Taxonomy (NCBI): domain Eukaryota; kingdom Metazoa; phylum Chordata; class Mammalia; order Didelphimorphia; family Didelphidae; genus Gracilinanus; species Gracilinanus agilis. Next base: position 126,849,787 of record NC_058133.1, read on the forward strand.
GCCTTCTGCCAGAGGTTCCCTCCCTAAGCAACCCATTTATCCTAAAGACAGAAGACTGTGGTCTCTTAGAGACTGATGCCCAAATGGACCTGGAAAGGGTTGACAGCTGACCTCAGTTTTGTGCATAAGCTTTCTGAGTTTGGTACGGTGCTTATAAAAGTACTTTCTCAAGGAAAACTGGATGGAAAGGTTCTGCTGGACATTGCACAGGCTTTATGAGGCATGCAGATGAGTTCACCATAAACAGAAAGATTTACAGATCATGTTTTCCTTCCAAGGTGCATTGGCTAGCAAAGGAGGGGCAAATTGGGCTGCATGGTGTATATTTTTTTAACTTTTTTTTTTTTGCTGAGTTTGAGGTGTTAGCCAGACCAAAAATGCAAGTTAAGTCCTTCCATTCCTGATTTATTCCATGAATTTAAGACTCCTCCTATTCCTTCTGCTCCCAGAGTGTACATTATCTGTTGATTGCTTCAAAATATAGGATAAGTTCAGCAAAATATCAAGTAAACAGAAGGGAATTGTTAGGCTTCTTAGCTTCAGGCTGAAATGGATATCATACGCAGTCCACATCCTTGTGTTCTGGTTCAGTAGAGGTTGAATACAAATTTGAAATATATACATTTGAAATTTGAAATATATAATCATAAAGGAAGAGCTCTTTTTTTATAAACATGAGACTTGAGAGAGTGTGGTAGTAGTGCCTAGAGAGTTAGCCTGGCTAGGTTTAAGTCCTGCCTATGACACATACCAGCCTTGTGATCCTGGATATGTCACTTGACTCCTTAGTGCCCACCAGGCAACTCTCTAAGATAAGAAGTTGAAGAGAAGGTATGATCCTGCATTGGTAAAGAGAGTTTCCTCTCCTAAAAGAAACCTTTGCCAGTATTATCCTAGGTCTAATAGATATTAACATATGCAATATAATAATATATACTAATATAATATTCCAGAGGCAGCTAGGCCTGGGAGTCAGAAAGACATCTTCCTGAGTTAACATCTAGCCTCAGATACTTACTACTGTGTGACCCTGGGCAAGTCAACTAACCCCATTTGCTTCACTTTCCTCATCTGTAAAATGAGTGGGGGAAGAAAACGGCCATCAATTCCAGTATCTTTATGAAGAAAACCCCTAATGGGATAATGCTAAGTTGAACATAACTGAAACATTTCAATAACTGCAACAATAATACGCAATATAAATTTATTTATAAGGAATACAAACTGTCCCTGTAGTCTTATTGGCATAGGGAATATTGGAGTGAGGAAACTCCCTTTACCAATGCAAATATGTGGAGCAAGAACACATTATTTAATGAAAAATGCTAGTAAGTAAAAAAGACTAGTAAGTAGTCTGGATATAGTCAAGGCATAGGTCAACATCTTAAAATGTATATTCAAATAAGCTCAAAGTGGGTACATGATTTAGACATAAAGAGTTATATAATAAGCTAATCAGTAGAGGAAGGAAAACATTATATTAGATTTATAGACAGGGGAAGAGTACATGACCAAAGAAGATACAAAGAGGTTGAAGGGAGGTAAAATAGATCATTTTGATTATATAAAATGTAGAAGTTTTACAGTAATAAACCAGTACAAATAACAATAAAAGAAAAGCAGAAAACATGGGGGGGGGGGGAGAGGAAGGTTGAAGCAAATTTCTTGGGAAAATATCTCATTTTTAAAATATATGGAATTGACCCAAATGAATAAAAATAAAAGCCATTCCCCAGTAGATAAATGGTCAAAGGATATGAATAGGTAGTTTTCAGAGAAAGAAATCAAAGCTATCAATAGTTATATGAAAAAAATGCTCTGCAATACAATGATCCAGGACAATTCTGAAAGACTTATGACAAAGAATGCTATCCACCTCCAGAGAAAGGACTGTCAGAGTTAGAATGCAGATAAAAGAATACTATTTTGGGGCAGCTGGGTAGCTTAGTGGATTGAGAGCCAGGCCTAGAGACAGGAGGTCCTAGGTTCAAATCCGGCCTCAGACACTTCCCAGCTGCATGACCCTGGGCAAGTCACTTGACCCCCGTTGCCTACCCTTACCACTCTTCCACCTATGAGTCAATACACAGAAGTTAAGGGTTTAAAAAAAAATTTTTTTAAAAAAGAAATGTTTAAAAAAAATACTATTTTTCACTTTATATTGTTTTTTGGAGGGTGATAGTTATATGAATATTCTCTCATAATAATGACAAATATGGAAATATTTGCATGATCATTCAAGTATAGCTTAGATTAAATTACTTGTCATCTCAAGAAATGAGTAGGAAATGGAGTTAATGAGAAAATTTGGATCATATAATTTTGGAAAACATGTTGAAAATTGTTATTACATGTAATTGGGAAAATAAAATATTTTTAAAGTGGAGATCAAAAAAAGGAAAAATGCTCTAAACCACTAATAACTAGAGAAATTCAGATCAAAACATATCTCAGGTACCACCTTATGCTTATTATGTTGTCCAAAATGACAAAAAGGAAAATGACAACTGTTGAAAGGGATGTGGAGAACGGGCACACTAATACACAGTTGGTGGGGTTCTGAACTACTCCATTTGTTCTAGAAAACAACTTGAAACAATGCCCAAAAGACTATTAAACTGCACATACTCAGCAATACTTCTATTAGGTTTATCCATAAGGAAATCAAAGAAAGAATAAAAGACCCATATGTATAAAATATTTATGTCAATTCTTTGTGTGGTGGCAAAGAATTGAATACTGGGGAGATGTCCATCAATTGGGGTATGACTGAACAAGTTATGCTATATGAATGCATACTATAAGAAATGAGGAAAGGGATGATTTCAGAGAAACCTGAGAAGATGTATAAACTCAAACAAAGTGAACTAAACAGGACCAGGAGAACAATCTATTCAGTAATAGCAATTATGTCTAGAAAATAAATTTTGAAAGATTTAGTAGCTCTGATCAACACAATGGTCCACAACAACTCCAAAGGATACATGATAAAACATACCACCTTGAAAGAGAGAAAGCTGATGGGCTCAAAGTGCAGCCTGAAGCATATTTTTTTCTTTTTCTTTTCTTTTCTTGCCTCCTTTTGGGTGGGGGGCTGAGGGTGGGATTGAGGCAAAGAATAGCTAATGCAGAAATTTATTTTATTTAACAACACTTAACGTGTAATAGCAAAAAATCCAAATCAGCAACTTTTCTGCAACTTTTAGTCACCTAGAGAGATGCCTGGGGTCGTAAGAGGTAAAAAATGACCTGTCCAGGATTATAGGAATTCCTATCTCTATTACCCTTAATCTAACCTTTGCAAGAAAGGAAACGTTTCCTCACGAAAAGATCTCTATTCCTTTGATGTAATGCTTCAAAATTCATTGTATTATGTTGTGATTGAATGTCATTTTAAAATGAATTTTGGATAAGTATATTAACTTATTTAACATGGGACAGCATTAACCAAAACCAATTATTCAATCAAGAAGCATTTATTAAGTACCTACTGTGTGCCCTCCTTCAGTAATTTCCATTTTACCTTGTATATAGCTTGTTGGATGTAGTTATTTGAAGATTGTTTCCTTCGTTAAAGTGTGAGTTTCTTGAGGGCAAGGACTGGCTTTTACCTCTTTTTGTATCTCCAGAACTTAGCACAGTGTCTGGAACATTAGTAGATGTTTAATAAATGTTTATTGACTGATTGCCAAGCACTCTGTTAAATTCTGGGCATACAAAGAGAAAAAAATGTTAAAACAGCCACCTGCCCTTAAGGAGTTTACAATCTAGCTGGAAGAAACAACATGGCCATATATTCATATATGCAAAATACCTACTGATAATGGAAGGGGAGGAAGCCTTAGTAGCTGGGAACATCAGGAAAGGCTTCTGATAGAAGGCAACATTTGAGCTATTATTTAATTCCATCCCATCTCCAAGAAACATTAAGATAAAAGCAAAAACAAATAGTGTCTAGAGAATCAGCTTCTATTTTAACTTTTATCACACAGAACAGATAACAAAACCCTTTGAATTGTGAAAAAATAACACAACATATAGTTACTATGAATATACTTCTGGCCAGTGCTCCCTATTAAATAGCCTCCTGGAGACAAACTAGTGTATTATGATTAGTGGTGTGTGAACTTCAAAAGCTCCATAACTTCAGTTGGAATAACCACTCCAAAGTTCAGATTCTTATCTGAACTTTATCCACACTATCCAAACTTCCTTTAAAATCTGAAGCAAGTCTGAAAATCTCATGAGAACAGAATCTCTTGTAAGCTTTCCATTACTTCCTGCTTCCAATTGGGTTGGAAATAATACTGTGAGAAATAGTTCTCTTTAGATAATTTTTCTAGGCTGAAGGACGAAAGGGAGTATGTTGGTTGATATTTTTTCTCCCCTTTATGTTTTTTTTTCTTTTCATTTAGTAGATCTCGGCATGGAAGAAAGGAAGAATGGAATGATGGAAAGAACATTGGACTTGGAATTCTAGGTTTTACTTTCCTCTAACCACCAGTTAGCTATGGAACTTTGAATAAGTCACTTTCAACAACAGGCATTTTAAAGGAAATTGCGATCATACAGACAACTCTAGTCAACTATTTGCTATGATTAACACCTAGCAAGGCATAAAAAGTAAGTTTCCTTGTAAACTAAGAGGATCACCAGGTGCTCTTGTTTGCAGGTTACATTATATATTAAAATCAGAAAACTGTATTAATGAAATCCACAATTACTTTAAAAAAAATATTCTCCATACTGGAAAAACAATGAAAACAAAGAATTAATTAAGAATAATAATTATATTTAATATATAAGGTACAAATGATTCTGTTATTGGTTAATGTAATTAATTGCCATTAAAGTAGTTAGCTATTGATATTAATAAATAATTATTAAATAAGTAATATTGTTCATTTTATGACATTCAATTGAAAGGACAGCCCATTTTGGGGGGGGGGTTCACTTTAGGACATACATCTTAGATAGTATTTGCAAACTGGAGATTCAGCATTCCTACATATGGAAATTGCTTGGCAATGATTGCAAACTGCTTACTAATAAAAAAAATTGTTTCTTTTCCTTTTAACTAATTTTGCTACTAACTTTTTACTAATTGTCAACTAGTGAGGTTTTCTTGTTGTAAACAATGGACTGTCATGATGTGAGATGAATTTCAATTGAAGATTGAAGGGAAAAACAAAGTGGGTGTAGGTAGGTTGGACCTCATCACCAGTGATGTACATATATATGTAGCATGTCATCAAGAACATATATGACCAGAAAAAGGAAGAGAGACAAACATAAGGAGAGAATGAGAGATAAGAGATGAATGCTTTAAGTTTTGCGCTGGAATTCATATAATATTCAAAGAAACAGAGGCCTATCTCTAGAGGCTGAATTTTCCTTTGGGAGATTTATGGAAAGACTTCAACAGTAAATGTACACCCTCATAAAACATGAAATATTTATGAACCAATGAGGTGGTTCAGTGCATGAAGCAGGAGGTCAAGGTTTGAGTTCAAATTTGGCCTCAGATACTAGCTGTGTGATCCTGCTCAAGTTACTTAAGCTCCATTTGACTTAGATTCCTCGTCTCTAGAATAAGAATAATATTAGCACTTAATTTCCAAGGTTATTTTGAGGAAAAATGGAATAATATTTGTAAATCACTTAGCACATGCCTGGCATATTGTAAGTTATTTAATTGCTGCTTATTTCCTTCCCTTCTTTTGGTGGAACGGGTGGCAAAGATTAATGAAATCAAGGACATAGTGAAATATCAATGTGATTACATGTATATATACGATGGGGCAGCCAAGTGGCACAGTAGATAGAGTGCCAAATCTCAAAATTCCTCAATATTTCAGGAAATCTCTTATTCCTAAATTAAAATCTGGCTTCAGATACTTACTAGCCATGTAACCATGGGCAAGTCACTTGACCCTATTTTCCTCAGTTTGTTCATCTGTAAAATGAGCTGGAGAAAGAAATGACAAACTTTTTTAGTATCTTTGCTAAGAAAACCCCAAAAGGGATCACAAAGAGTTGGATATGACTGAGAAATGTCTGAACAGCAACATCAATGTACATACACATATATAATAGATACACTACATAAAATCAATAGAAGCAAATAATCTGAAGTATAAATAGACCCATAATGTGTTGGATTTTCCATTAGGATTTTTTCTACATTAGAGGCTGCCAGGAGATGAATGAATGAAATGAATGGGAAAAAAGAAATGAATAAAAACATCATATATTAGGTGATTATTATGCACCAAGAACTATAATTACAAATAGAAAAGTGAGATAGATCCTATTTTCTAAGAGATCATATTCTAATTGGGAAAGACAACAGATATAAGGGAGTTCAACTTCTGCAGGGCAGATGGAAAGATCATTAAGTCCTAAGGATTCAAAAGCAGGGCTAATGGGAAGACGTGGGGATTTTTAGGATGACTTAGAAGGTCATATGGCTCGGCTAGAGGTCTGGAGAGTGTATCGGTAGAGCAGATGGGAAGCCCAGATACCTTAAGAACAGTAGCAATACATGTGGTAAGTTCAGAAGGCCATCTATCTTACTGGCAAAATTGTAGTTGATAACTCCAAGCCTGTCTTAAGTGGTGCGAATAGTTTTATGGCTGTTCAGCAGAACTGAAAGAGGAAGAGTATGGGTGAGTTGGAGGGACATTAGAAAGAAGAGGTTGGGTCTAAGGGTCAGAATGGAATGAGGATTATGGGTTCACTCCAACAGAAGTGAGAATAGAGGGCCAGTCAGTGTTTACTCATGAGGAGAGGGGCAGTATGAGAAAAGGACATTGGCAAGAAGGTCCTCGTGGAACTGGGTCCATCAGGTCTTTCAAGACCCAGATGGGTTGAGGGTAGCCTAGGACTGAGAAAAATTAAAACCTCCCCACCCCTGCTCCACTGGCAGCTGCCCCACTGAGCATTTGGTTAGGTTATGAGCATCCTAAAGTGGGGAGGAGGAATCCTTCCCTCTCTAACTCCCCCTGAAGAATAAGGATTGAGTCAAAGAATAAACTGACTTTACAGGTAGTTCTTAGAAACCAACATTTAAGAGGTTGGAGCTACTTAATTCTAGATCAGTGATTCCCAAAGTGGGCACTACCGCCCCCTGGTGGGTGTTGCAGTGATCCAGGAAAGTGGTGATGGCCACAGGTGCATTTATCTTTCCTATTAATTGCTATTAAAATAATTTCCAGGGGGCTAAGTAATACTTTTTCTGGAAAGGGGGCGGTAGGCCAAAAAAGTTTGGGAACCACTGTTCTAGATGATAGAGTCCAACTAACACATAATCTGTTATTATAAGACTAAAGTGGAGGACAGGAAAATGAGCTGGTAATGTGGCAAAAACAAAGGAAAGGGGGCATCTGGGTGACTCAGTGGATTGAGAGCCAGGCCTAGAGATGGGAGGTCCTGGGTTCAAATCTGGCCTTGGACACTTCCTAGCTGTGTGACCCTGGGCAAGTCACTTAACCCACATTGCCTAGCCCTTGCTGCTCTTCTGCCTTGGAACCAATACACAGTATTGATTCTAAGATGGGTGGTAAGGGTTTAAAAAAAAAAAAAAAAAAAAAAAAAAAGGAAAACTGGTAGTGATCCCATGTCACTGGGTGTAACTGGCTTCCACTCAGGGACAAAAGAATTCCCCAACTCATTTAGGCTGCACAGTGGATAGAGCACTGGGTTTGAAGTCAGAAACACAGGAGTTCAAATCCTGCCTCAGACACTTACTATGTAATTCTAGGCAAATTACATTACTTCTCTGTGCTTCTATTTCCTGATGTGTAAAATGACATGGTTGGACATGATGGTCCCTACAATCTCATCTAGCTCTAAACCTATGATCTTGGGAACTCTCCAGCTTGCTAAAAAGTAAGGGTCTAACAGGAAGTAAAGATGCTATGCCATCAGTTGGGTCCAGACTTTGTATTACTAACACTATATGTTCCTTCTGATCAAAAGCAATATATCTGCAAGATGTCTGCCCATCTTTGTTAAAAAGGACTATCTCTGGCCAGGGGAAAGAGGAAGGGAGAGTTCATCCTCTATAAAGATTGTTTCCCTGGAGATTGAAACTTGCCTTGATCATACCATACCCTTTCCAACATTTCCAAAAGAGCTAACTGGCCTGATCATTATGTTCCTACAGACAAGATGATTTCAAGTTACACAGTCTATAATCCAGCAAGAATGGCTTTTACCATGGTGAGGTGTAGGAGGCTAGAGAGGATGCTAAATGAGAGGAAAGAAAATGAATGATAGAAGAATGGAAGAGGGACAATATTCCTAACCTTGAGAAGTAAGATAGGAAAGCAAAAGGAAACCTCATACTATTTGAGAAGGAAAAAAACATAATTTCTTTTTTCATTTGGCTCTCACAAACTTCCATCTTCTCCATTCTTTTCCATGTGCCTCATATTACCTTGTACCTTGCTGGAGCCTAGAAGTATCTGGGCAAGCTGGGCACATTAAATGAAATAACATAGCCATGTCTAAAAAGACAAGATGCTCAACTTTCTACTCAGATTAATAGTCAGAAGGACTTTTTTTTTGCCTTTTGCCTTTGGCTAAAATGTAGATGCTAAACTTTTCGGCCTCCAAGGCCTCAAAATTTGGCATGAGTTTTAGAAATCAAGTGTTTTGAATACTTATGCATCCAAAAGTTAGAAGACTGAAAAACGCTAGGCGCCCCAAATTGGTGTCCACTTTGGAGGATTTGGCCCATGAAAATGTATCCTCTAATGTTGTGGGAGGTTGGTTTTTAAAATGAAGACTGAATTAGGGCCAAATAACAAGCACCATTTGCCAGAGTGTGGAGGAAGAAATGTGATAGTCTGCCACACAGCCAGTGTTGTCAAAGTTTCTTTTTTTTTTTTTTTTAAGTTCCTTGCGGCAGCCATGACACATCTTTCAATCTGCAACATACTGTAATTGTTTATGTGGAAATGTTAGTTATGAATTCCAGTGGGGGAAGAAAGAAAAAAGTTAATTTTTTACAGATTACAGACACTGAGACACCATAGGCTCAATTTAAATGTTACAGATTTGACATGGCAGCAGAAAGGAAATGTGGCTCAATTCAATCCATAGATTTAGATTTTCTAGACTAAAAGCATTGCAAAATTTTCATTGAGAAGTCTATAGCATGGGTGCAGTCACTATTAACCCACAAAGTCTGAAAAGTATTTCTTATAGTGCTCTAGAGGGAAGTATAGTATTATAGAAAGTATTTTTGTAAAGTCAAAGCAATTTGATGGAACCTTCTCTCTTTTTAAAGCAGTTTTAACTCTTAACCATTAATTGTAACCCCATTTTGAAGGATCAGTTACATCTTTTTATTCCCCTAGAAAAAATACGGTTACAGTAACTCATTACTTGAAATTTGCTAATAAAAAAGAGACATGTGAGTTTCAATTTACAAATTCAGAAACCATGTGTAACCAAGGCCTCACTATTAAAATAGATTAAAAATTGGCGGGCAGATAGGAAACAGAAGGCGTTAGCAAAAGTGAAGAGTTCAAAAGAGAGAGAGGTAACAAAGGGTGTGCTGCAAAGGGCAGAGAGAAATGGTTAGAAACATTTTTTTTAAATGTTTAACTTACTTTGTTCAAGAATAGCGTTGGGAGCTTCATGGTAAAAATCTCTAAAGCTACAGTACATTTTCCAGTGACATATTTTGTAACTTACAGACACCAAGCATCAGACCAAAAGCTAACATAATAGACTGATTCCTAGTAGACAGATATTATTGGGCAAAAAGTATCTCACTAGGTCTATTTAATACACTTGAAGAGAAAGTGTTCAATATCAGAACATTGCTCTCATTTCGCATATACACATACAAAAAAATCTGTTAACAAATTTGTTGCATTCTCCACTGAATTTTACTTAACTTGAGGAATGCAATGTTTTCCTGAGGCTGTTGAAAAACAAATGAAAACATTAATTTTAATACATGTTATGCTAATGAGAGAAGAAAAAAAATTAGTTTATCCAGGGATCATAACGACGAAGATTCTCTCATTTTTTGAATTCTGGCTATTACCAATATAGCTTGAATTGGCTTCACAAGGATTTGTTTTCCCTGGTTTGCTGATTATAGCTAAAGCTTCAAAGAAAGATGGAATGGATCAATTCTTACTAACTGATGTGAGAATACCAAGGAGGCCAACTATCCAAAATGGGCATTTGAGACCCAAATTTAGTTTCTTTGGAGATGTCACGGAAACTCAAATTTAACCTTCTAACGTCTCCTCGCTGAGTTCTGCAGTTTTGCCTCAACAGTTAATATTTACTTCATCATGTTTCCTTTATCACAGTTAAGTCACTGTTTCCCTTTTACTTCACTGAAACATAAACCAATTATTTCATTCATTGAAAAGATAAATATGCTGTGATAAAGATAAATATTAACCTTCATTTGAGGATTCCTCCCTGAATGAAGATATCTGGCATTTAGGGTTATTGAAATGCAGCTACAAAGGACAAGCATAAATGTTATCAGAGAGACAAAAATTCCCCCTTCTCCAAAAGTCTGTATTCAGATGAAAAAAACAGTGAGCTAGAGAAAATGAGAGGTCAAGGATTGAAGCTATAATGATGACATGCTGGGTGATTTGTATTTCCTAAGGCCTGAAGGCCAGGCACTGATAGATCATGGAAGCTGCTCCAGGGACCAGAATGGGCCTATAATCTAAAGTGCAGGGATTTCTTTAATAAAAAATAGAAAAAAGTAATCTTCACACACCAAAAAGAATATCCTGAAAACCCTGCTGGATGAGGTGTTCTCAGAGTTCAAGGCCAAATTTTTGAAAATGAGTGTCTGTTGCCAGGTTCGTTTTTATGGCATTATTCAATAAAAATCTTTTAAGAGTCATATTTGCAAAGCCATTATTTATATTCCATAATAAGCCCCAGGCAGCTAAGAGCCCTGGCCCCTGATTGTACCAGGAAAAAGCCCCAGGCGCAATTAGGGTCATTCATGGAGAATTGCAGGGTTTATGGGCAGAAATAATAATAATAAAAAAGAAATAAAATATACTTTAAAAGAGTAACACATTTTTGAATGATAAAAAATGTACTCTTTTACATAGCCCTCTTTCAAAGCAATTATGTTACTAAATGGAAATAAAGAAACACCTTGTGAGAGACTTTTTACAATGCTTTTCCACCTGAGCAATGATAATTCAATAAAATATATTGAGAATAATAGCTTGTTTTCTTTCAGATTTGCTCTAGTAATTGATATTCAAACCAGATATATTTAACGAAGTAAAGTAGATAACTTAAGATTTCCCATAATGGAAAAGGAAGGGAAGAAGCATTAAAATAGTACATAATATGTATCAGACACTGTGCTAAGGGCTTTTTTACAAATATTATCACATTTTATTATCATGGTAACATATTAGGGTACGTGCTATTATTGTATTATTATCATTTTACAATTGAGGTAATGGGCGAAGAGAAACTAAGTAACTTGCCCAGGGTAATAAGTATCTGAGACCTGATTTGAACTCTAGTCTTCTTGACTTCAGGCTTAGAACTATATCCACTGAACCATCTAACTGCCTCATACTTTTTTGGCCATAAATATTTAAAACTCTTATGTGTTCATTTATTCAATAAACATACCTACTTTATTGAGTATACTGTATTTGGCACTCAAGAGACCTCAATTTTGATTATTATTATTATTATATTATTATTAGTATTATCTTCAAAATTTATGATACCTGATCTCACATATCAAGGAACTAGATGAACCCAAATCAAATTTAATAAGAGTTGTAAAAAAAGGGCTGTGTGATAAGATGAAGGCAATTATCACTTCAAGCTGTATAAATCAGGGAAAGCTTAATGTACAAGGTAGCATTTAAATTGCTCCTGGAAAAGTGGTTAGGGAATCAAAAGCCTGAGATGACTGGGGAAAGTATTAAAAAAAAAAAAAAAGAAAAGAAACAACATAGGAAAAGTCAAGGAAGCAGGAAAATGTTGAAAACATTTGTGGGACAATAAACAAACAAAGGATCGTGGAAATATAGATTTAAAAGTGGAAGGGGACCTTGGAAGTCTTATAGTCCAATTCTCTCATTTTATGGATGAGGAAAGAAAATCCCAAAGAAACTAAATGATTTGTCCTGCTCATAACTAGAGCACAGCATATACAAGCAGGTGAAATCTGAGAAGAGACTGAAATTATAGGTTATATGTGCACTGTAGAGTAACTCAAATGCCAGTCTAATGAATTTGGTCTCTCTCTGGTAGGAAATAGGGAATTATAAAGTATCTTTTATTTATAATATTTATAATCATCTATTAAATATCATGCTAATTATGTGACTCTGGGCAAGTCACTTAACCTGGTTTGTCTCAATATCTTCATGCATAAAATGAGTTAGAAAAGGAAATGGTAAACCCCTCCAGTATCTTTAAAAAATAAATTGGGCCAATGAAGAGTTGGGCACAACTGAAAATGACTGAACAACAATATCTTCTCCAATACCTTCAAATGGTGAGGTAATATGGCTATAATCATACTTGGGGAAGATCAATCTATCCAAAGGACTGGAAAGCAAGGGGTCTGGTTCAAGATCTATCACAGGAGTTTGGCCAAGAGAACCAGAATCAAGGTGGTGGCAGGGGGAAGTGGTATATAAGGGACAAAGAAGACAAGGTCAAATATAACTCCAAGAGCATAAGCAAGTGGAAAAGTGAATGTGCCATTGGCAAAGTCAGGGAAATCAGAAAAAGGAGTATGATTCAACAGGAATATTGGAGCCTATTATTTCATCAGTGCAAATAACAGTCAGTGTAAAAACTCCTCTGTCAATGTAGATTTGCAACTTAAAATATTAAAAAGTTGCATGAGACTCTGAGTAACCGGGATCACATGGCCAATATGGATGTGTTAAAAAAGGGACTCCAACCCAGGTCTTCCTGATCCTACAGCTGTCTGGTATCAATTATGCCATGCTAACCTGCTTCATATATTAGTACACATATTACATACATAAGACATGGTTTTTGCATTAATTAAATGAATTATGATTTTCTGTACAAATTAGAAACTTCAATTTTTCTGTTCTACTAACATAGATGTATGGATGTCTTTACCAATTGTCTAGCAAAATAACTTAGGACTTACATATAATGAGGAAAAAGGACTGATGTCTTCAATTTTATTGAAGGTTATTTAGTTTGATATGTCCAGGCTTTATTGGACAAATATCCATCTCTTTTTTTCATTTTTACTATGGAGTTATAACCTTAAGAAAAAAGATATTGCTTTGGGACTTTCTAACCAGTATGACTTTCTCATAAAGAATGTCTCATCCCAGGATCACTCACCTCAGGAATTTATCATTCGTGGTCATTCTTGTAGTAGAATTCCTTATACTAGAAACCATTTAGTAAAACAGTAATTCTTTTTACTTTTTCAATTGCTCTGCTATGTATAAACTTGGTGATGAAAATTACCTTAAAGTCTGTTTGACCATTTGGGACAATTCCGAAGAATGTTTATTCCTAAGTCTCCCTTGGGAAGAATATATTAGTCAGACAACCTAGATGAATATCTGTTCTACAGAGCTATCTCTCCATAGAACTCTCATATTTATAAAAGAAAAAACAGATTGTCTAAGCCTTTGGGAAAAGACAGTGTGGTATAGGAGAGGCACGGCAGGGTTTGTATTCAGAAGACCTGGGTTTCTTCTGAATACATTTCAGAATTTCAGAATTCATTTCCACTAATGTAAACATTATACTTAAGCAATTTGAGCAAAGGTAGAACAATTGATTGCCAGGGAAGCAGTAGAGTATGTCAGTTTAGATTCGGTTTGGATAAATGTAGTCAGTCAATAAACTTATATTAAGAGTCTAACAATAGTCCTTACTCTTAAAGAACTCACTTTTAATAAAGGGGAAAACATCCAAATGACAATATCCAATCCAGTTCTATAATGGACAAATTGGAGATAACCAACTTTAAAATTGTGTTAATTTTTTAATGATAGTTTGGATTTCTCAAGTCTTTCCTTATTACATAGTAAGCTCTTAGGATCATAGATTTAGACCCAAGAAATTATCTGTTCCAACTCCCATTCATTCTACAAATGATGAAACTGAGTTCCACAAGGGTATAATTATTTGTGAAAGTAAAAACATAGTTAATAGCACAAGCAGGACTTGATCCCAAGTCCAATAACCCTAGATTCAGTGGGGGTTTTTTCCACTAAACCATGCTAGACTCATTACACTTAAGTGGCCTAATTTTAGGATTTATGGAAAATTCTAATGATTAAAAATTCTTCCCATTCCAAGGATTTAATGTCCAAAATTCTCCATGAAAGTTTGACAAATTTATTTGAAGCTTCAAGACTAAAAATTGAAATTTTAAAATAGATCTGATCATGCCATTCCTTTAATCAAAAATCTTCAATAGCTCCATAGTTTTTCTAGGATAAAAAAGAAAATTCTTAACCTGGCACCTGAAACCCTCCACAGCCTATCTCCTATCTACCTTTCTAGTTTTACTTCATACATTATGAAATTTTTTTTCTAATGAAACTAGCCTGCTGGCTATTTCTCCATTTCATCTCCTCCTATGATGCATTTGTACAAGTGATCCTCATGTCTGGAATGCATTTTATCCTCACCTCCACTTTTTAAAATGCTACCTTCAGGAAAGGCCCAAGGTGGAAAAGTGAGGAGAAAGATTACAGCTAAGTTCTCAGACAACTGCTAAGAGCTTCAGACCAAGCAATAATCAAGAAATCCAAGGATAAAAGAGAATCAATGCATTTTTTCTAATTCATATCTGCATACAGAGATTGTGATAAATCTGTGGGTTCCAAGGAAGAGGCCATAGCCAGAAAAGTCTAGCAAGGGAACACAGTACAGGAAAGCCCCTCAGCATAGATCAGAGATCAATCAGAGACATGTGTATACTACAGCTATGGGCTCAGACACCTAATTAAGGTGGGGAGTCCTGGGCTCTACAATTCAACAACTAGCCATCCAATACTTAAAGAACATGGTAGTCAGAACATGGAGGAAACAGCAAGTATGTGAGGGTGAGATCAAACAAGCCTAGCTTTGACACAAAATTCCAGTCTATTGAACTAAAATTAATTTTAAAATAGAAAGCATAATTTGGAAAAACTACAGATCCAAGGACACCCAAAATATAAAGTTAAAAGAGAATAATGTACATCTATAAGCAAAACACTAAGCAAAAATTTGGTTTAGTCAAGAGGTATATTAGAATTAATAGAAGAAAGAATGCAAGAAATTAAAGTGACATCATAAATGAAATGGAAAATCTAGAGCAGGGGTTGGCAACGTATGGCTCTCGAGCCATATCTGGCTCTTTTGAGGGCCAGAAATGGCTCTTTATGCAGGAGCCATAAAGTCAATTTTTTTTTCAGGCGCTGTTACAGGAGCTCGCACTGTGAGCACTGCATGGCTCTCATGAAATTACATTTTAAAAAATGTGGCGTTTATGGCTCTCAAGGCCAAAAAAGGTTGCCGACCCCTGATCTAGAGGAAAGAATTAGAAACAAAATACATAACTTAATGTAGGATAGAGATAGAGTCTCTTAAATATTTGCTATATACGTATCTGAGCCTATGCTGTCTCCTTCCATTTCTTTGAAATAGAGTATTTACTTTTTTGTCGTTGTATAAATTAGGGGCTGCCATACTCTCTTAAACTAATACTCTTAAGTAACTCATTCATACCTTATGCTGAATTAAGGGTTTTGAGAACAAGTTCTGATAGAGAATGAATACAGAATGGTCCTGGGCACCTGAGGTTAAGATGTAGCAATGACAGAGGGATGATGGGTACATAGGATAGTTGCAGAGGAGGTTAGGGAGGCATACACTAAGGACAAAATTCATCAGGTCCATGAAATTGTCCCCCAGACATTGATCCCTGAAGTATTTCAAATGATGTGGACCTATAATTAATACAGGTTTATCTCCTAAATCAGTATTATAAAAGTTCTTGACCTTATCTTTTGGTTTACAAAAATATTATTAGAATATAAACTCTTTGAGGTTAGGAAATGTCTTGTTTTATTTTGTTTATTTCTATATCCCTATACCCTAGAACAGTTTTTGTTTTTGTTTTTGTTTCTTTCATCCTGGCTAATAAAAAAAGGTGGTGTTTATTGACTACAATGTCATGTTGCCTAGAAGTTGAGCATCACTAAATTAGATCTCAAAATTTTAAAGACATTTTCTTTTTAGACATTCTCAATCCCTTTGTGAAAGATTCTCAGAATTGGAAAAGACATCAGATAATATGTAGTCCAACTTGCTTCTGTCCTGGTATCTCCTCTTACATATACCTATCAAGAATTCATCCAACTTCACAAACTGCTCAGATTTTTTAATAGCTTTCAATTCCTGAGACTTGCCTTCCATAAAGATAGAGTAGGTGTCTAAGACTAGGATCAGAGAGCTTCATCAGTCCTTTGTTTTGAAGAGGACCAAGGACATTAAGAAGTGACGTCTTGCACAAGAATTGGATTTAAGTGAGGCAGAGTTGCACAAACTCATTGGCTTCACTCTCTCTTCCAGAGTCATTGAAGTCCAGCAACAAGATAAAACTGGTGATGGCCTGGCATGCAGTAGGTAACTTTAGTGTCTTTGAGGTCTGATCAAGCTCTAAGTGCTCTATTGTTCCTTTTTCAAGCACTTAACAAATTGTTCTCATCCATCCATTCCAATGGAAGAAATCTTCACATCCTTGAGGTAGACATCCTTCTAAGTCACTGATAGGTTTGAGACCTTTTGGTTACCCTCAATCTGATTTGGTCTGTCAACCAAGATAGTTATTGAGCATACTACAGCTTTCTTGGAGCTACAGGTGAGAGTTGGGTGACGAGTAGACACCAAAAGATGTATATAACCCCTGAAAAGCCTCAGCAAGTCCTCACACCTGAAGGCCTAGTCTTCCCTGAACACATCACCAGTGAGCAAGAAGAGACATTAGATGGAAACTAGTCCAAAGCTTCATTTTGTAATTGAAGTAACTGAAGACCAAGTAGATTAATCATGAGGGCTGGGGAGTTGAGAGATCCAACTAATTGAAAACTCATTTTATAAATGAGAAAATTGAGGCCCAAAGAGACTAATTTCTTCAAAGGATGCCTTTTCACTTTTGGAACAGTCTGATTATTATGAAGCTTTTCCTTACATTAAACTCATTATTTGTAGCTATTTTGATCATTGAGGTCATCTTGTGGAGAAGAGATTTCACTTGTTTTGTTTGACCTCAAAGAAAAGTACTAGGTGAAGTGTATTGAGGGAGGCAGGAGTTGAAAAGAGGTAATTTCAGTCTTGAAGTCAGAAATAACTTTTTGACAATCATAGCTGTCCAAAAAATGGAATGAATTTCCTCAAGAAACAATGGGTTTCCTCTCCTTTGGGATTTTCAAGCAGAGTATGGATAGCCATTTGTTGGGTATTTTCTTTTGGAAAATTCTTTTTTATATCAGTTAAATGAAAGGGTAATAAGGTCCCCTCTGACTCTAAAAATATGTTTGTAATTGTATTTCAAAATCACTAAATCTACTGATGAATGGAAGTCTGGGTTAACCGGAAATAAGTCAGCCTTAGGTTCAAGTTTGCATGGATTCACTGATGGTCAATCTCCTGAGAACACTTAGTCATTATGAAATACAGTAGTGATTTAGCAGTTGTCTAGTTTATTTGATCAATAGATCTAGTCAACTTCAAATTGCTAACCTTTGTCATCATCAGAAAAGGTCTTTTCCTTGAAATAATAAAAATTCATGATGAATGAATCCAAGTAATTCTGATAAGAGTTAATGTGTACAAATGCTGGAGCAGACATGGAATGGGGGGAAAACTTAATTTCCCACAATGCTGTGGGCCAAAACACATGGCATACATATGTAGGAACAACAAACTATGAGAAAAACTAGATGATAAAACTATGAAAGGGTATATGGGCAGGAAATGACCAGGTACTTGGTCAAACAAGAGGAAAAGTTGTCACTTTATCATAGTGGAAATGGTTCATCACTTCACTATCCATATTGCCTTAAAAGAAAGTCCACTTTGGCATTATTAATGATAATTATTGACAGTTATATAAAACTTTAAAATTTATAAAGTGTTTTATTCCAATTAAGCCTCACTACAAGCCCATGAGATAGGTAGTAGTGCTATTATTTCCCAAGTTTTACAGAAAAGGAAATTGGTTTAAATAGGTTACCTGACTCAGTAATTATCCCCAAACCAGTAAGATAGAAAGACATACAGAGAGAGAGAGAGGGGGGGGGAAGGAGAAAGAGAAAGAGAAAGAGACAGAGAGGCAGAGAGAGACAGAGAGAGAGAGAGAGAGAGAGAGAGAGAGAGAGAGAGAGAGAGAGAGAGAAAGAAACCTGAATACCAGTCTTCCTAATTCCAAATAGTTTGCATTTATATAGTGCTTTAAGATTTTCAGAGTGTATCTACATCTCATTATATCCTCACAATAACTCTGGGAAACAAGTGCTATTGTTCTCATTTTATATATAAGGAAACTGAGGCAGAGAGAGGTTAAGTGATTTGCTGGAGGGTCT
This sequence comes from Gracilinanus agilis, assembly GCF_016433145.1. Taxonomy (NCBI): domain Eukaryota; kingdom Metazoa; phylum Chordata; class Mammalia; order Didelphimorphia; family Didelphidae; genus Gracilinanus; species Gracilinanus agilis. Next base: position 126,868,404 of record NC_058133.1, read on the forward strand.
CACAACTAGCAAGTGTCTGAGTCTAAATTCGAACTCAGGTCTTTCTGACTCCAAGTCCAAAAATCTACCCACTTTACCACCAGCTGCCTCTTTTTGGGGGAAGCACCATAGTTCATCTTCTCCCATAGAACTTGAATTGCATAGGCTCAAAAAAATAAAAAGAAAAGAAAAGAAAAGAAAAGAAGAGAAGAAAAAAGGACCAGTACAAATTAAGTTATCAGGAGGAATTCAGATAAGGGTCAGGGTTTCACACTTCAGAGAAGGTCTCCCTTTAAATTGGTTGTTATGCCACTAGATGTGTTTATTTCAACACTATCCTCCCCTCCATCCCCAAATTGATACCATCATTCCTAATTCATGGCTCTCTGAATAATGAATTGCTCTGTGTGTGGTCTGGAGTGGACTATGACCGGGTTAAATCCTGTGGTGAGTGGTACCTCCTGATTGCAAAATCTGCCTTCAAACAGCTGGGTCTTTCTTTGAAAGACTGATCAGTTGCTGTAAATCATTCAGAAAATCAGTAAGATTGTAGACTATTAATACACTTAGAAGTTTTTGATTATTTAAATTTATTTTTCTAATATGCTATTTAGAAATCACCCAGATATTATAATATTAGTGATCTGTGTATAGAAATATAAAGATTGTTTAACAAAGCAGAATAAATAATTTGCACTAGAGGTATTTGTTTTGTCAATGTGCATATATAGGTTAATCCTTTAAAGCTCTGAATGATACATTGATTAGCTAAGCACTTCTCATTGCTATCTGCTGGGCATTCTTGTATAGTCTACATAAGATCTAAGGACCCTTATCCCAACTCCCAATCTTACAGATGAGTGTTGGATCTCAGAGTAAAGCTCTATCCTTTCCTTGTGGTCCTAAAAGATATGCCTTGGGGTTTTAGAAAGGTATTTAATGACATTGTTTAAGGCTCAACTGTTGTGCTTCCCCCAAAGATTAATAATTTGAGAATCAATTTAGTAAACCAGTCTTAAGTAACTTTTATAAAGGGGTATTTACTAAAGTAATGTAGTAGGAACATTAGATTCATCTCACCAAAGTCTGTGACACCCTCTCTGATAAGTACAAAAAGAATCTAGGGACAAGTGGCCTCAACTTTAGAGAACATGTGCCAAAGTAGTAACTCAGAGTCCTAGTAGGTCTAAATATTTTTCTCTTATTTGTGGTGCATTCAAGAATTTTATCTTAAGCATGGTGAATGCATCCAATTTGTCCTTAGCTTCCAAAGCAGATGATGCTGTTGGTTTATCTGGAGAAAGTGATGTGACAATGAAAAGTCCAAGTCCTCTAGACCCTTCAAGCTTGCAATGTTCTCCTCCAGCAAAAGCTGGGAGGAGAGCCAAGGTCAAAGCCAAGACCTCTTCTTTCCTCTCAGGTAGGTGCTTCTGAGGGGATTTATCTAGAAGCCATGCTCCCTCAACACTGATTTCAGCTATTTAAATGCTTTTCTATAGCATTCCAAGGAAGTGATAAAATCCTTCAACCAGCTGGAAGAAGTTTCCTGTCTAGCATCATTCCATGTCATCAAATAGTTTTCAAAGACTTTTTTCACTTAATCTAAAGCATATGATTGATTACTTGATTGAGAATTGTTCTCACCTGATTAAAATATCAAGGTTAACTTTTATTCTTGAATTGTTATTATGATGGTTGAATTCAAGTAATGATCACATATTTATATATGCACTAAAGTTTTCGGACCACTTTCCTCAGAAAAAAATTCTGTGAAATGGAGAATACAGTATTCCTGTTTATAGAATCTAAAAGGTTAGGTTGTTTTCCCCCAGTCTCAGAACAAGTAAGATATGATTGAAACCCAAGTTTTTTACCATCAAGTATGGCAGTCTTTTTATTATGCCATGTTACTAACCTTCCCAAGTCGACTAGAACCTTATTTGCCTCCCTTCTTTACTACTCCCACAACATTACTATGGTCTCCCATTACTACCTTATTAAACTATTTCTATAATTTTCTAACATATCTTCCTATCTCCATTGTCTCCTGGCTCCAATCCATCTTTCATACCATTGTCAGGATAATTATCTTATACACTGAACCAATCATGTCCCTGTTCTGTTCAAAAACACTTTAAAGCTCACTATTAATTATTAAGTAAAGATCAAATCCTTTAGCATTCAAGGTCTTTCCTAATCTGGCCTGCCCTGCCTTTTAAATTTTATTTTATCTTAATCTCTATATAAACTACATTTTAACTAATAATTTAGGATTATTTGTTGTTTTCTGAACATATTCCACAATCCACTTTTTCACTGCCTTCACTCATTGTTTATGACTAAAATTCTTTCCTCTCCAACCCATTTCTACCTATTGAATCATATCCAATCTATAAGGTGTAGTACAAGAGCTATGTCCTCCAAGAAGCCTTTCCTGATCTCCCCATCCATATCTCACTTCCAGGCAATAATGATTCTTCTTCTCCCCTTGGACCTTAACTAGCACTTTGCTTGGTTCTCTTAGCAAAACCTTATTTTATAAAAAGAGTAAGTATCATACATTATGTCAAATTCCTCAACTAGATTATGACCTCATGAAGGCAAGGACCACTGCTCATTTTACTGAATTCTCTAAACACCTAGAACCATAGTATTTTCTGAAATTGAAAAAGAGGTTAAAATTTTCTGTTTTAAAAATGTTACCTGTGTTATGTATCTTGCATGCATTGGAGCCTGTTTTGATTTTATGGTTTTTATTTCTGCTCAGATAAAAATAACAAAGAACACATCAAGCTAATGACTAGGCTTTCTATGACTTGAGGTCATGGGAAATTAATACATATTTGGTGCCTTTAAAAGAGAATTATTATCAAGCCATTTAAATTGAATACCACAGTTTTCAAGTCTTAATTTTTGTGTAAAAATAAAAATCAGAGTGCTTGTAGATTTTTTTTCATATAGTACCTTTGTTCTAAAACAATTACAACAGGAAGCCTGCTTCTTCCATTTGACTTTACTTTGGACAGTGCTTGTCCCAGACTGGAGACAATGGACAGTCTTTGAATGAGAAGCCCAAGAAGCCTTGTGGAATGAGATAAATGCTTTTGATGAAAACTGTCTTTAGATAATGTGTTTTCCATGCTCTTGTATCCTATAGTAATTCAATGTTTACCATGTATAATATGTGTCTCTATTCATGGGGTAATAAGCCAGCGCTCAAAGTCCCATGTAAGTGTTTAAATGACCTACCTTTATCTGCCTAGTGAAATATCTAACTGAATCTGGGTATAGAAGTAAGGTATTATCTTACAAGGGAATAGCTATTACTCAGACTGCTAATTGGTACTCTTTAAGAGAGTTGGAATGTTCTGCTCTAGGTTCTTGCTCCCAAACGTTCCTACTTACAATGTAATTGGCTCAGGTTTACATGCTAAAGTCAATCAAACTGGCCTTCTCACTGTCCTTACCCACAGCAGTCCAAGTCCAATTTTTTGCAAAGGTTGTTCTTCATGCTTGGAATATACTCTCTTCTCCCTACTACTGCTTGAAATCCCTGGACTCATTCAAAGCTTAGTTCAAGTGAGACCTCTATTTGAGGCTTTCCTTGATGCTACTAGCATTCTCCAGAGGCTACGTATTATGCACAAGATCAAATGTAAAATCCTCTGATTTCTTTTAAAGCCTTTCACTACTTGGTCCCTTACTGTTTTTGTTTTGTTTTGTTTTGTTTGTTTGTTTGTTTTTATTTTTATTCTTGAGTCTTCTCTTCTGCTCTCTGATCCAATGATGCTGGCCTTATTATTCCTTTCACAGGACTCTCCATTTTTCATTTCCTGTCTCTTATACATGCATCTCCCTGTTCACTTCTGCCCCCTCCTTTCCCTGACTTTTTTTTTCAAGAAAATTTAAATCCCACTTTCTCTAAGAATTTTTTTCTTGGTTCCTCCATATTATTGCTTTCCCACTAAGATTATACCTCATTTGCACTGAATACTTCTTGTTTCTACAAGCAAGTTGTTTCCTTGTTTTCTCCCTCATTAGAGTGTGAGATCTTTGAAGGTAGAGACTGTGTTATCACATTTCCTTTCACAGCATATAGCTCAGTGGTTGGCATGTAACAGTTGTTCAGTCATTTCTCAGTCAGCACCTCTAAGATGACCTTTCCAACTGGAAGTCTATGATCTTTATGACCCTGTGTCCTTCACTTCTTCATGACCCAATTTGGAGTTTTCTTTGAAAAAAAGACTGGAGTATTTGGCTATTTCCTTCTTAAGCTCATTTTACAGATGAGGAAACTGAGGCAAACATGGTGAAGTGATTGGCCAGGGTCACATAAATAGTAAGTCTCTGAGGTGAGATTTGAACTCAGTAAGGAATATGAATCTTCCACACTCCAGAACTGGCTTCTATCTAGGGAGCTACCCAGCTGCCCCTACCTAGCATACAGCAACGACTTAATAAAAGCTTGTTGCCTTGACTTCCCAAATCACTTCGCATTGATTTTTCATCTAATTTATATACAACTATGCATGGTTTTTTTCTTTCCCATAGAATATAAGGTGCTTGAAAGCAGGTACAGTTTTCCTTTTAGCTAGTTGCTTGATAATTAATTTCTTAATTAAAAGCTGAAAGTAAGTGCTTCTGCAACTAACACAATCAATGGCACTTAACCAACATTCCTATTTACCCAACCCGGTCTCTGAGCCCATTCTACTTGAACAACACTATTCTGTATTCTAATTCTGCTTGAATTGTCCTTGTTGGCTTTGTCTTTCAGATGTGCTCATGAGTAAAGTAACCCATATGTTTTAATGCATTGCGCCTACCCTCTATAATGGCCACAGTCAATCTCACAAAAGATAAGGTTTGGAATTGGGAAGGACCTCAGAAGACATGTAGTATCAGACTAAAATAGAACTAGATCCTAACCAGCAAATCGATTTTTAGAAAATCACAAATTAACATTATTTATGTTGTATTTTTATTTAAATTCTTAAACATTTCTCAATTATATTTTAACCTGTCTTAGGCTGTAAAACTCTTTACAGTTGCAAGTTTGATACCCCTGATATAGTCTAAAAACTTCATTTTAGAAAGGTGGAAACTGAGGACTAAAGATACATTTAAGGTTTCATTGACATTAAGTAGGTTACTCAGAATTTGACCCCAGGTCATTTGCTTCCAAATTCAGAGCTTTTTCCCACTGCTGTTCAGGGGCCAACAGAATTTTTCAATTCCATAGTAGCATAGATAATAAACTTACCAGGAAGAATAAAGAAGAACTTTTTTAAGAAGAGGCAAAGCAAAGCAGGGAGATTGGTAATCATGGTGACAACAGAGATGTATGGTTGAGGGTATCAACAGGCTAACTACTAGGGTTAAAAATGTAGGAACAAGTTCAAGCTGATTCTGTATATTCGACAGGAAAGAGGATGATTTCCTTCATTTCTCCTAGAGAGGAAAGTAACAAGGCTAATTTATATACCAGAGTGAACCATTTGATTTTCGACATTAAAAAATATCATCCTCCCTAAACCATTTCCTGCCTTTGGTACAGTGGAAAGAGCATTGAATTTGAAACCAAGGTAACTGAGTTCAAAATTTAGCTCTCTCCTCAGCATGTGTGTAATCTTGAGCAAGTGACTTAAACTCTCCTCTTCATCCATATGATGCTAGTGTTGGACCAGATGCCTTCTAAGATGACCTTTCCAACTCTAGATCTATGATCGTATGATTCTGTGCCATTCACCTCTTGAGACCTCTGTTTATTTATAAATTGAAGGAGTTTAACTAGATGTTTCCTACTTTGCCTTTCATTTATATTTAAAAAATAAAAAAGAGAAACGAATATGACCAACAATTTCTTTCACAGATATGGACCTCAAGAGTTAAATGGAAGGACTCTGCTTGCCATAAAATGTAAGGACTTTCAAACATGTGCAACATTTCTGAGTAAATTAGTTCTTTAATATGTTAAATGTGGGGAGCTGAAAGGGAAAAGCCCGTGAGCTCATAGTCCAAAGCTGATGGAGTCACAGTACTATATTCCTAAAAAGCATTCATACTTTCCACTATGATAAAACCAGAAGCAATATTAAAGTAAGTTTTGACAGATATTGTTCGATCTCACTGAACTTGTCTTTTCATATAGTAGATCACAGTGGTCTAATTCATAGCTCCTGGGATTTTTTAAAAATAGCCATAAATCATTCCATTTTTTTTCTGTATCGGTCAGAAGTTTGTGAAGATCAGTGGGGATGAATAAACCCTACAAGCTGGCAGAAGCTCTTAGTGGCACAACAGTGGTAGTTATAAACAGCAAAACAAAACATAGTAACTAGTTCAAGCACAAGAGATTTCAGTATCATGAGGGTATAAATCATTAGCTTAATAATTTCAACAGCAGAGCCTTCAATGCAAAAATTAAGTCAACAGTTCCCCCTGTGGCAATGAAGAAGAATTGTAATGGTAAAAAGAATTCAAGGAGAAGGAATGATGGTGCCTTGGAAATTCTGGAAAATCAGATTGCATCAATGAACATAAAACATTCGTTTTAGATGCAATTGCCAGAGTAGTGGGAGGGGGAGACTCATATTCATTTGGGACATGGTGTAAAAAATATCAATTGTGTGTTTATTCAAGACCCACCCCTATCCTCAGGCCCAGGTTATATATAAGTAATGACAGATGACAATTTGGAAGATGACAAATTTCTCTCTGCTATATAGACAGATGTTAGTCATAGGTTCGTAAAGAGTCAAAAGTGTGCTAGGCATAGAACAGGGAAGGGAGATGGATTAGTTATTTTTGCCAAAGAGCTCAAACTAAACTGAGAATAAACTGAGAGAAAATACTTTCTATCTTCTAATGGGCTAGAAATAGTGGTAGTGTCAAAATGGCATTCTACTCCATGAATTCCTGAGATCACCCAACATTATTTATTTTCATAATAATCTGTTCATTATCAATCAAAAGGGTTGACTATAGAATATTTTCAGATGAAAAGAGGTTAGGAATGCCTTCCGGGTTAATATGCTTTGTTGAGTCAATGCTGTACACCTAAATTTCTACCTTCCGTTCCTTATTTCTCATCTGAAATTGATGCTGCTAGGATAATGTTCCTATTGTGTTCTTCTCTATACTATTTAGATGTAACAAGAACTCCCAAGTATAGAAATATTTTATAGCTTTCATTATAACCTTTCTTCCAGAAGGGTATGATAGATGTGCAACTTTCCTCTGTATTTTATGAGGTCCTCTTTAAATTTATATTTTTAAATAACAAAACAACTGGTAGAAGATTGGAAAATTTAGTCAATCAGAGAGTTCTTTTCTTTGTATGATACTAGATAATCTGACTGCTTTTTGCTATGAATGGACTAGATGTACTCATTGTTCTTGTCATCTTATGGCTAAAGCCTAGAAAGCAACCCTTGACATTAAGGAATATATCTCATTTCTTTGGTATACTTGATAGTATATATTTTAATGTTGGGCACAACACTTTGGAGGAATTTTGAAAGAAAATGAGTCTCATTTTTCTTCCTTTTGCTTATTGTTGTTCTTTTTGCTCAAAAATAAAATTCCTGGAAATTGGGTTCTAACAATTGATTTCTTATCTCTAATTGACTTATTTGTAGAAATGGTAATTTATGTGCCAGTAGATACATACTCTATTCTCTACTTCCTATGAAGTGAGAAAATTAATAAGAATAATAGCATAGCAACCAGCAAAAAAAAAAAGTTCCTCTGTGAGATTAGTAAAGCAATATTATGACAGTTTAAGTTCTGCCTCCTATTGACAAAGTGGTTGATATAATGCAATTATTTCACTATAATACACCAAAAGACAGGTCAAAGCTAAAACAAAATTGGAAAGTATCTGAAGTTTATTTTTTGAACCCATACTTTCTTTTCTTTTCTTTTTTTTACAATCACCTTCATTAATCCCATTTCCTCTTTTCAGGTCCTGAAATAGTTCATATCATAATAAACCTGGATGCCACATTTTAGGAAGGCTACTAATAAATGCCCATCTAGGAAAGAGTGTCCAAGATTTGAAAAACCTTAAAAGAATCAGATGAAGGAATTGAAAATACTTAGCCTGAGGAAGAAAAAGCTCAATAGACTGGATACTATCTTCAAGAATTTGGAAGAACATCATGTAAAAGAGAGATTAAACTTATTCTCTTTGACTCCAGATATTTTAAGTAGTGATAGGAGACAGAGATTGGATCTGTGATTTCAGTGGCAGAGAGAATTAACTCCCAAGTGAAGACCCTATGAAATTACAAGCCCAGGACCTGTCTCCTATTGCTATTTGCCCTGCAATTTATAATCTAAAAACTGCATAGAATACTGAAACATTAAGTGACTTGCTCTGGGTTCCATAACCAGTATAGATCAATGGTGGAACTTAAATCCAAGTTTTTCTGGTTCTGAGGCTAGTTCTCATTTCTCTATAATGTTATGCTTCTGCTACAGAGCAAAAGGTGGAAGTAGCAAAAAGGAAAATTTAGAAAAGAAAAAACTTACAAAGAATTAGAGCTATGCCACAGAAGAATAGATCCAGTCTCATTGGAAGTTTTCAATCAAAAGTTGGATGGCCATTTGGGGAGTATGCTGCAGAAAGGAGATAATTGTCCAGTATGCTTTGGACTAGTGAGCCTCTGTGTTCCTTTCCACTGAGATTCCCTGATTCTGTGAACCTGATACAAAGCAGAAATCAAATCTGACAAAACCAAAAGCTACACCTATTGACACATTTATCTATTAAGTTGTTCATTAATATTTGAATTCATTTTTTATGATCCATCATTTTTTATGTTCTTAGTGGTCCATTAGCTATAGTCCTCTCCATTCCAAATAGTCATTCAATTTTTCATATTGTTATATCCTCTTCCCAACCTATATGATTCATGATCAGAAGCCCTCTATGTCATTACTTATATAAAAAGAATAGTAATACTAATTAAATTATATACTTAATGTCTTACAATATCTGAAAAGTTTTGATGCAATTATTCAACTACTGACTTTCAGCAGGATCTCAGAACTTATCGTCAAAGACACTGTCTAGGAAATTAGGATTTAGATTTAGAAGAGATCTTTGAGACCACCGACTCTACCCTGATCATTTTTGTACACAATAGAACTTGGGATTAGAGAGGTGATTGTCCCAGCATTGTGTAAGAAGTGATGGAGGCAGTATTCTATGCTTTATCAATTATTACAAAACACTGCTGCTTTTGCTTGCCAGTCTTAAGGCCATTCATTGCATGGCCCCCAGGACAAGAAGTACCTAAATATTAAGAATTATAGAGAACAGCAAAGTGGCTTGTTGAATTGAGAGCCAGGCCTAAAGATAGGAGGTCCTGGGCTCAGATCTGATCTCAGATACTCCCTAGCTGTGTGACACTGGACAAGTCACTTGACCCCCATTGTCTAGCCCTTCCCATTCTTCAGCCTTGGAACCAATGCACAGTATCAATTCTTAGATGGAAGGTAAGAGTTTTTTAAAAATGATATTTAAATAATTGAATTAATTCTCTCTAATAATAGCCAGAGCCACTCTATTCCGAAGTTAGTCCTCAATTAGCTTCCAGTTGTTATACTTTGTGGCACTCTAAAATTCTCTTTGCTGTTGGGTCCAATAAACCCCAAGTTCCTAGATCTCCCATATTTCTCTAAAGCCCAGGTAAACAGAGCACTAGCTGTGGCTTCTCTACTTGCCTAATGTTAACACATCCTTCAAATCTGTTTAGACATATTCCATCCTGAGTCTACCCCTCTCCAGGTTCATTTCTTTTATTGTTTTTGCTGAGAATGGATATAGTGAGACAGAGAGCATTTTTCTACATTTAATCAATCAAATCATATTTATTGAGGGCCAGCTACTTAGGGGCTCAGTATTAGATGTGGTGCTCAGCTCCTATTATTAAGTCTCCATCCTGAGTCAGATCCCATTTAAAAAAAAACAGTTTATATGGCTCTTTTAGACTCCAGAGGCAAAAGGGCCAAGAGTACTGAATGCCTGTACCAAATCAAGGCTCATTTCAAAATCATGATCACAGTCTACTGCCTCATGGAACTTCTGTAATTGGCATTCTAGGCTCTATTCTGTGCTATTTACATACCCAGAAAATTATATCATCTCATCCTTCCTTTGTCCTGAAGTTTTCTGCTTGGATCTCCTCATCAGCATCCTTCTCGCATCCTCTGGTCTGACTTTTGGGATTTCTGAGAATGGTCTCGGTATTAAATTCCCTTTAGTGAGTGGCAAGTTTGACAGCAATGACCATCTCTCTTCTGCTCCCAGAAGTCCTTGGCTAACAGTCCTTAGTCCTTGGTAGGGGGTCTCTGCTTGACAGCCTTCTGCTGCCCTCTGCTGGACTCCAGCCACTATTGCCTTCCTACCACTAGAGCCCACGGTCCAAACTCCCATTTGTGTGCAACATTCTACCCTTCCAGTTCTAGCCCAATGTGAGAAATCTTTATTTTAAGTTAGATTTTCTATTTGATTTTCAAGCTTGGCATTCAAGGCCCTTTAGAATCTGGCCCCATGTTACTTAGGATATTTTAATCTCTCAGTACTCCCCATCATTTGTCCTTCAATGTAGGCAGACTAGTTTCTTGTCTCTAAGCATACACAATATGTTTATTATTTCCTCTATTCTTTTGTTCATTCGGTTTCTCTTGACCAAAACAAACTCCTTTTCCAAGCCTATGGCTAATCCAAACACCATCCATTCTTCAAAGTCCATCGTAATTACTATTATTCTTCCACAAAGCTTTACCTATGTATTCTAACTCCACTCCTGCTCTTTCAATTTCCTAACTTTCAAACACTATCATTTATACCAAGCAATTTAGCCAATTTTTTTATCATCTTCCTAATTTGGTTAAGACTGATAAGACTGATTTGGCTCCTCTAGGACAGGGACTATATTTATACACATTTTCGTTGGTATCCTTTTCTTCATTAGTCAACAAACATTTATTAAGCACTTAAAAGTGCCAAGTATTGTGCTTTATAGCATGGGAATACAAAGAAAAGCAAATATACTTTCTACATAATAGACATTTAATAACTATTTGCTCATTTGACTTGATTTTAGGTGGGAAAGAAAAAGCCATATTCTAACTTAATATATAAAATAGAAGTGAGGGAAAACCTGCAAGAATTCTTTCCTTAATAAGGACTTTTTTCTCTTCTATCTCTAAAAAAAGCCTTTATTCATTTAAGTTGACATAACTACTAGTCATTACAGAACACTTTTCATAAGACCAAAAAATTTATAGGCCTAACCTTATTTGTATCATTTTTAGGTCTTATATTTATCGCTCTGACTTCACTGCTCTTATTCACCTCATCTTTGTTTACCAAGCCCAGTCTGTCTTTCTTCCATTTATCACATTTTGAAGCATTTCCACCATTTTGGTACTGAAGCATGTAAAGAAAGCATCTCTCACTGTCACTGGAAGGTCTTTCATCATTACAAAAACAAAGATTTTAGGGATGATTTCTCCTCCAAAGGGAGAAACGCAGCTCACCTCCTACATCCATTTGATATGAACATCAGTACTCCTTTGTTCTTTCTTAGCCATACTGCATGACCCTCCAAATATTTATTTTGTCTCTCTGTGCTAATGCTTCTCCCTCCAAAATGGCATAACATCCCTTCATGAAGCTGTTGTGGTATGTTTGCAAAGGCTTTGGTGAAATTCCAGTGTAAGGCTTTGCACAACTGCAAGGTTTGATACAAAGACAGGTGCTCACACTTCCAGTACAGATCTAATGCAACCTAATTCTCAAAGCTGATTCATGTTATAACTCCTCAAGCTTTCTCTCTATCTCCATTAACTCTCTTCCCTTCTCTTCTGCAGAAGTTTTAAGCTCAACTCCATCTGGGATTGTATGTTTTTCTACTCTCAGCTCTTCTGATTTTTCAGAGTCACCTGCTCTAATACAATCCTGATTTTCTTTCATTTTTATTATGTGTCTCCAGGGTAGTTTACATATCTGGTTTTGGCATCTTCCCTTCAGTTGGTCTGGGAATCATAAAATGTAGTCAGAAGAAAAAAAATTCAAGCTAGGGTCTTTAATTTTAGGGCTACAGAATTTTAATATACTTTTTCATCACACTGCTGCCATTAACAGGCTGTCTTCAAAATAGTAATCATCCAGATAAAAATTTTAAGAGTGCATCAAACATCCTATCCTTTCCCAGGACCCAAATGTTTAGTGTCCTGTGTGTGAAAAACTAAGCCATAAACAACATTTCTCTTTATATAAGTATCATATAAATAGGCTCAGATTAAAAACTGAGTTGCTAAGAAGTTTTAATTTTTTCAGAGTCTGGTGGAATCAATATAGTACTTTATTTTACCATAAAGTGCTTCCAAACATATGTATAGTCTTATAATTGGAAGTAACCTCAGAAATCTTCTTGTCTAACCCCCTTATTTTATATATCAGGTCGACAGAAGTAAAGAAATTTGTCCAAATTCATAGAGGCAATATCTAAAGCTAGGATTTCAGATCCAATATTCTTTCTACTGTATCAAACTGAATTTGACATTCACAATGAGCCTATGTGATAGGCAGGGCAGTATTTTTTTTTCCTATGTAAGAAAACCGATTCAGAGAAGTTCAGTGACTGAGGCCAAGTTAATCAAGGTATAAGAACAAGGAGATGTACCAAGGTGTGGTCAGTCCTTAAAAGTTCTAGCCATCATGTTTTAGGAAAGACAGTGAAAATTTGAATTATATACAGAAGAAAATAGTGAGAGGAAAAGAGACCACCAGAAAATTGGTTTTGGAATGAATATTGTTTCTACCTGGGCAAGAGAATATTCATTGGGGAAATAAAGGTCAAGTGCCTTAGAGGACAAGAAGAGCTCTTTCATAGAAAAAGAGTTAGATGTGTTTTATTGATCCCAATAAAGCAGAAATAGGAGCAATATGTAGATGCTGAAGAGAGGTTTAATTCAGTTTTATAAAAGGAAAAACTTCTTGACAGTGTAATAATAGCTAGCTAGCATTCATCTAGAACTTTAAGGTTTGCAAAGTTCTTCATGAATATTCTTCAAATGACCCTCACTATATCTTTAGGAAATAGTTGCTACTATTATTTCCATTTTATAGATGAGGAAACTGGGGCACATAGATTTTGTGACTTGCCCAGGGTCACATAGCAAATGCCTAAAGTTAGATTTTTAACTCAAATCTTTATTATTACAGGTCCAGAACAATATTCAGCTTCACCACATAGTTGCCTAGTTACTCCAAAGTAGAATAGGCTGTCAGAGGAGAGTATGGCTTCCTCTCCACTGAAAACCTTCAAGTGAAGACTGGATGACTACTTGCCAGAGATCTAATAGAGTAAATTCCCATTTGCCTCTAGATTTAACTACATAAATGGTGTCAAACTCTAACAAAAACAGGGGTTACTAAATGTTCATAAGGATCTCTGAAGGCCATATCTTGACCTAGAAATGCACCATTTAACATTATCTATGTTGCATTATATTTTATTTTATTAAATATTTTTCCAATTGCACTATTATCTGATTTGGGTCATTTTCTAGACTCATGCTTCTCCAATTTGATACCCTTCCATTATATAAAGGTCCCTGAGGTCCCTTTAAAATCAAAAGTTCTATCATTGCCCCAAATCACATGCCAAGTAAGTGATAGAACAGGGCTATATTATAAGGTTTTCTAGAACAAGTAAAATGTTTGTTAAGCTCCATGTAAATAAATATGATACTTAAAATCTATGATTAGCCTCACTTATATAAGGCAAAAATTATATATATATACATATATATATATATAAACAAAAATACACATATGGTGTGTGTGCGTGTGTGTGCATCATAAGCTTCATGATGAAGTGAAGTAGTACATGAGAAAAGAGAAAAGCTTGGGTAGGACCAGTAGTTAGATATAAGACAAAAATCATTAAGACTATTATATAGAAAGGAATAGTGGAATCTACACAGAATAAAAGAGAGAGAGGATTAAGAAATACTGGAAATGGATCAGAAAATATAAGTTTCCTAGAACTTATGCAGTGATTTACTTAAAATTTTTCCTTATCAAATATAACCTAATTCTGCTTTCCATGAGGAATTATGGTAGGGAGGAATAAATTGTGCATCATGATTTCTGTATGTAGCTGAGGCTAGACTGGATCAATGGTGTCAAACTCAAACTAAAACAAAGAGCCATAAATCCATGTATAAGGATGCCTATGGGCTTCATGTTGTCTTTGGTTTAAAATGTAGCATTATCTATGTTTTATTATATTTTTATTTATTTTGTCTTTATTTCTTAATTACATTTTAATCTGCTTCAGGCTGCACTAGGGAGTATTGTGGGCAACATGCTGAGCTGGAACATTTTTCATGGAACTTGGCTCTTACACTGTCACACACATACACCCTTTAGCAAGGGGCCAGAACACATGTCCAAAAGAAAGAGGTCAGAGTCCATGCCTAACTCCACGGGAAGTGTCCCATTCTACCTTCTACTACATGTACTTTCACATGCATGATATTACTTTTGAAAGCACTTCCAAAGTTGTAAAGTATTATAAAAAATAAAAGACAGTACAATTACGTAGCACTAGTACTAGTCTAAATGTCATCATCTACAACATTGCATAGTGAAGATTTTATTTGTGGTTAAAAACTTTATAATCTAGTTCCAGTTCTACCACTTACCAGCCATGTGATTTTGGACAATGACAGAACCTTTGATTTTAAAGGGGCCTGCATAATGACCTGTGGAAAATGGTGTTACTTATCTGTCTACCTTCTTGTATGCAGAGCTATGAACCCTAAAGAGATTCTAGCTTATCAATATAGTTTTCAAACATGATAATTTTCTCTGATTCCCAATAAACTATTTTTTGTGATTTGAGTTTTCTCTCAAATCATATAATCCTAAACTAAAAAGTTGTCAAGATATTCTCAATTTCAGAAAGATAATATGATATATATGCAATAGGGACCCCTTTAGCTACAATTTCACTTTCCTTGGTTCCAATTATCCATGGTTGACCCAAAGCATAAGAAATCTGCCTGCTACAGAAGTCTGACCCTGGATATAACTCTCTACTCTACTTCTACTTTTATGTTTTTCAGGTGTTGTTTTTTTTTTTTTAATTTAGGGAGTTTTAGGCAGGGGAAGCCACAGAACATCAAGTCAAGGGGCAGGAATGAGGAGAAAAAGCACATATATATGTAGGTCTTGGGCATTTGCTTATATCTCTGAATGTACCCCCCGTGTACATCCCCTGAAGATATGGGGCCCTCTCTATATCTATATCTTTATTTGTACATAAAGATATACATATTATGAGAAAGAAAGCTATCCACATTCAGAGAAAGAATTGTGGGAATAGAAACACAGAAGAGAAACAACTGCTTGAACAAATGTGCTGATGGGAATATTACTGGGAATATAGATGCTAAATGACCACCCTAGTGCAACTATCAATAATATGGAAATAGGTCTTCATCAATGATACATGTAAAACCCAGTGGGATCAGCTACAGGGGGAGGTGGGATCTGGGGGAGAGGGAAAGAACATGAAAATGAGAAAATATTCTAAATAAAGTAAAATAAAGATATACATATATGTGTGTTATTACATGTATGTTTTATTATATATACTTTATATGTATGTTTTATTACATTTTTTATTATTTGTATTTCCTAATTACATATCAATCTGGTTCAGGATGCATTATTTATACAAATTCACACAAACCACAAACATACACATATATATCTATATGTATATATAGAGAGAAAGAAGCAGAGATAGTGAGAAAGAGAGATAGACAGAGACAGAGAGACAGAGAGACAGAGAGACAGAGAGGGAGAGATTAAAAGGAGTGGTGGATTTAGAGTAGGAGCCATGAGTCTCCATCTCTGATACCCACTATCCAGTGTAAATTTAGTCAAATTGCTTAATCTCTCTGGGTCTCAGTTTTCTCACCTATAAGAAAAAAAGTTGGATCTCATTAGTTCCTTCCATTTCTAAATCTATGAGCCTATAAATGAGGGGAGCAAAGAACACTGGGAGCTAGCCAGTAGCATCCTGGTATTGTAGAAATTGCTATTCCCATCTGCCCCTAACCAAAACTTCACAACCTATAGGGGGATTCATATGTCTGATCTAGAGCAATCTGAATCAGCAATGATTTTGTTCCCAGAAGGAAACTTACATATTAATTTTAATAGAGAGCAAAAGTAAGTAACCTCAGTGTGTTTATTGAAGCTCCATAGATTTTATGTTTCATTGGTTTTGTAAGAGCCCTTGGGTGAATACCTGTTAAATTCTATGTCAAATCAACTTATCTTCTGACTAGAACAATATGGGTCTTGCTTTTGAGTGCTGCTCCTAATTGTTTATGGGTCATTGAGAGGTGGAAGTAAAGTATTTCCTCTCCACAAACATAGATGCCATTACCTTTGTCCAACTTTGTTCAGAGAGGAAATTTAGCTAGAGTTCAAACAAAGCCTATTGATTCGTTCAGTCATGGCTGACATTTGAGTTTAGAGCGACCACCCATTATCACTAGGAAATACGACTTTTTTCCAACTAGGAAAAGTTAGTTAACTGAAAAAAAAATTCAATCTGGATTTACTGACAAACTCACAAGAGATGTCCTGCTTCAGAATAAAAAATTAAAATGAAGATTAGGTGTTAAATAATCTGCAGCTGTTATGTGATGTGTTGTTGATGGTTGAGCAAAATATTTTTTCTTCATATGCAAGCTTTCATGCTCTAATGCACCTTTCAAATGTAAGAGTTATGATTAAGAGTTGGATATAGGAAAATGATGTTGAAATATCAGCTGTACCCCCAAATGCATTACAGACTGAAATAATAATAAACAGAAACAGATGGAGAGAAAAATGAAGAAATGTAGCAATTTTTAAATCCCTAATGACCTAATAGCACACATATAGTTGGTTTATATTTAGTATTAATTAGGAAACAGTACTCCATGAGAATATAGTAGGGTTTTTGTAAGAAAAAAGTAACTGAGACAAGGTGCTACTTTTAAAGATACAGTCTGTGAGTATGTAGCACAACATTAAGTGTTGATAATCAGGTTAATTTGGCCAACTTAGACCATCAAGTAAAATTATTCATGTCACAAAATGAACTTTAGGGTCTTTTCCTCAGTTGTGTCCATATAAAGGTGTTAGCCAAATGTCCTATGCCTCTAGCAACCATTTTGGTTGTGTACATTGAATAAATTAGCCATACAATGGCAAAACTTCATTTCATCTTGCACTGAAATAGCCAGAGTAGAGAACCACATATAGGAATTTTGTAATAGAGCCTCAGAATGAATGGATGGATAGATGAACTTAGGCTACATAGAAGTTTAAGTAACTCGGAGGGAAAAGCCTTCTGACTGGGGCAAGGATAATTAGAATATCTCCAAATACCCTTGAGTAGTTCTGGCTCTGCTTTTATGTAAGTGGATATATATCTATTGCCTTACAATATAGAAAGTTTCTTCCAATAATGAAAAGATACTTTATAAATGGTGATTTTTTAAACTCTTAACAGAAGAGACAAAAGGAAATTATGATACTAATAATACAAGTGTAACATTTCCTAAATTTATCCGGTCTTAAAATATCCTGGGACATAAAATACATTAATGGTAATTATAAAAATTCACAATCTAAAATTAGCATTTTATATATGCATTATTTAATATTTATTTTAGTTAGGAAAATATAGCAGAATTCTAATTCACCACCTGCTAAACTGAGAAAATATCAGTTCAGTGATTTGATCAAGTTTCATGGAGAACTAGGAACACACAATGGAATACACAAAGCTATTTGGAACAATATATGAAACTCTAAGGATGACAGAACTAAATCTGAAAGGGATCTCAGAGGCCCTCTTGTCAAATATCTTCATTTTACAGTTAAGAAAAATATGATCTAAGGCTAAGTGATTTTCTCAAAGCCATACACATATAAATGTGATAATAGGATTTGAATCCAGGATCAAAGTGTCAGATGTGGGATTTGAACCCAGTTTCTCAGGTTCTAGAGTCAAAGCTGATTGCAATGTATCATGGTAACTTCTAAAAGTACCTCATATTCACATTGTCTTTTAATTTCTCCAATTTGGCTTCCATCTGTTTAATAATTCTCACCTAAAATTCTAAAAAAGGACAACAAGGTATTACTATGGATAGAGAATCAGGCCTGGCATTGGGAGATTCTAGGTTCCAATCTGTTCTCAGGTACTTTCTAGCAGGGTGACTCTGGGCAAGTAATTTATCCCACCACCACCCCTTACCTAGCCCTTGCCTTTTTTTCTTAGAGTTGTTACTAGGACAGAAGGTAGGGGCTAAAAAAATAAGATAAAATAAAAGACTTGAAAGATACCAGTATTTCTCCTGGACTGACATTCTCTTCCTCCAAGGCCAACTTTCAGATGTGATCTTCCACAATTAAAACTTGCCTGTTTCTTCATTTGAAAGTTATTACTCTCTCCTCAATTCTATTAGAATACTATGATTCTTTGCTGTGCCTTTATCATACCCTACCACTTATCACACTTATTTCTGTAAAAGTTTTTTTACCCAACCTTACAGGATTGTAAGCTATTTGATGGCAGATTATGTATCATTTTCCATTTTTGTATCTCTATTTCCTAGTAAATGGAAGGAAGGAAGGAAGGAAAAAGGAAGGAGAGAGAGAGAGAGAGAGAGAGAAGACAAAGAAGGATTTATTGTTTAGGCATTGTTAGGCATTGTGCTAAGCACTTAATAAATGTCAAATTTAATTGAATACAACAATTCATTGTATAATTGGAAAAATTAAACCTACTTCATTACCAATAGGCCATTACCCATTTTCCAACTTTTCTTCACTCCAACCATATGCATGCATGCATAAACACCCTACATATATCCTCTGTGTATTTTTTTATGGTAAATGTAAGTTTAATCAATACACAATTCAAAGTTCTGATAGAAGGACTGTATTTTAACCTGTCTTTTAAACAGGATGAAAAGTGTAAATGTAAGCAAGCACTAAAATGTGCCATCATTCAGGATTTCGACATTTCAATGGATCTGTGACCTCATAAATGTAGGCATTTTCTTTCCTGCCCTTTCACCCTTGCCCAGGTCCTCCTGTAAATCCTCCACAAGGGTCCATCCAATATATTGTGAGCCTTCTTCTAAGTCTCTTGGTATTTTATAAATACTCATCGTGCACTCGCTGTGTATTTTTTAATAACTCTGCCATTTTTCAAAAATGTTATACTTTCTGTGTTTTGAGATTGTACCTTGTTAGGAAGGCTCAAAAACTACAATTTACTAAAAATATTATTTTGAAGTAAGAGCATGAGGAATAATATGGACAACTACTGGTAATCCACATGGCTTCTGTTATAAACATTTTTACTAATTTTATTCCTTTATAAATATTCTACTCAAGGTACTAAAGTATTATACTGGTAACTAAAGCCAGAGGATAAAGAAAAAAGAAAAACTCACAATTTTAGCAGTGGCGTCATTTAGATATGTTTAAATGAAGGTTAGAAGTGATATAAAATATAAAAGATGATCCATATCATTTTATAGTTTATATAACTTGAATACTTTAGATAGATTATTTTAACACCAATAGAATACTGTAGAATTTTTCCTGAAAAACATCATGTGAGGAAATCAATAGGATTTTTATGAAAGGAAATTAAGAAAAATTAAAAACTGAAGAAGATTCATCCTTTTTTTATCTTTGCCTTTAAAACAGCTTCTTATAATGTCTGTAAAGATGAAATGTAAGTTAACTTGGCTGATTGTGTGAGCTCAGCTGAGTCAAATTTAACTTGAAAACATCTTTCATTTCTATAGCTACTTTATTATATTTATACAAGACTGTAAAAAAAATTAATTAGGTGATTTAAGAGAGTTAACTATCACATATATTATGAGTCCTGTGTGTGCTTACATTGAAGCAATGCTGACATGAGCTCAGCTTTTTACCAACAGATTGAACCAAGGCTGCTAGGAGTTACTTAATGAGTATAAACAACATAAACAGTAAATAAACCTTCAGGAGGAAAAGGGAACCCTAAACTAAAAGAACCCCTCTGTTCACTGCCAAGAGTGATGAAGTACATCTCCAGCCTGCTTTGTGCATTGGCTAGGGGTTCTGTTAATGCCCACACAAGTTAGGCCCCTCTGGGTTAAGGGGGGAAGGAGAGTGGTGAACAGAGTATCTCTGGAAGGTCACTTAGGAGCAAATGAATTTCATGTTAAAATAAAATGACCTGATAGCCAGGAAAGAATTTTAGGCTCTAAGTAAAGAATAAGAATAGCTGAAACATCTAGTCATATATTCATAATGTTTTAAGTATTTTTCATATTATAACATTCAAAACTGTGTTAATTCTTTGAGGTCTTAGGATCATAAAAGTTGACATTTGAAAGAATCTTCAAGGTCATCTAGTACAATCCTCTTGTTCTATAAGTGAGTAACTTGAGGTTCAACAAAGTGACTTAGACAATAACACTCGTGTTTAATATTTTATAGAATTATCCTTAAAATGGGGACAATGATGTTTTTTAACTTCCTATGTCACATTGAAGAAAATATTTTGTAAAGCTGAAAAAAGCACATACATATATACATAATTCTGTGTGTGTGTGTGTGTGTGTGTGTGTGTGTGTGTGTGTGTGTGTGTGTGTAAGGGAGAAAAAGAGGTTTTATCAGTTCAATATATTAAAAGGTGGTTGCCAGAGGATTAAACTATTATCAATCCTCAATTAAGAATAATCTCAAGTCAAAATTGACTTTCATGGAAGTTTATTTACAATTAGGAAGGTTGAAAGTAGGGAAATTGTGAGAGAGAAACACTGGCCTGGACCAGGTAAGAATTTAGAGGGGCACAGAGGTTAATTAAACAAGGCTTCTAGTCATAAGGCCTTTTACAATTAGAGGCAAGAGAGGCCTCCCTGAGGCTAGAGCCTCCAGAAACACCAAGGGAAGAGAAAGAGAGTCAGCCTACCTTACCCACGTGGCAATTCAAAGGGAAGCAGTCAGAGGTACCACCAGAGTCTCAGCATTCCAACACTCCTCTGTGAACCAGAAGAAGTCCTCACCAGATGCTGTCTTCCACCAAAGACCTTCCACTGACTGAGGACCTTCTCCTTTTAAAGGGGTCACTTATGTGTCACTTTCTGTTCCTCCCTCCTAATTTGCATGTCTAATCATAATAGACAATTCTCATAGACTGCCTAGGGGGCGGGTCAGTTAATTCTGATTCATCCCTCACTCTAGCACCCATGGGTTACACACCTCCCAGAATTAGAGGTGTTCTCACCTTTGGTGATTAAATCTAAAGATGGGCAGTGTAGACTTAATCTAATTATCATCTCTCTCTCTCTCTCTCTCTCTCTCTCTCTCTCTCTCTCTCTCTCT
>NC_058133.1:126899855-126992895 GCF_016433145.1 Gracilinanus agilis
GTTCAAATTCGACCTCAGACACTTCCCAGCTGTGTGACCCTGGGCAAGTCACTTGACCCATATTGCCCACCCTTACCGCTCTTCCATCTATGAGCCAATACGCAGAAGTTAATGGTTTAAAAAAAAAAAAGACAAAAAAAAAAGTATAGTGTGCTTTCTTGGGTTCAAAGGTGAGCCTTTGTTACATACTGACTTTATGATGCTATACAAATCATTTGAACTCTAAATGCCTAAGACAACTCTTTAAAGATGGTATAAATTGAAAAGAAAAATTACTTATGGGGAATTCTGTTCTTTGAGGCCAACACTAGTCCAGCCCCACATACTAATAAAAATACAAATTATTAATCATATAACAATTAGCTAATCTTTATTTTAAAATATATTCTGTGCCAGATACCATATTAAATGTTTTATAATTGTTGTCTCATTTAGATCCTCACAACAACCCTGGAAAAGTAAGTGCTGTTATTAACTCTCTTTTACATTTGAGGAAACTTAGGCAAACATAAGTTTAAGTGACTTGCCCAAGGTCACGCAACTACTAAGTGTTTTACATACATACACACATGACATATCTTTAGTAATATAGAAGCTCCCAAATAGATCTTGACTTGGTAACACATCATAACCTCTGATCTGCTGAACTAGGGTAGCCACAATGGATTTGGACACACGCACATAAGCCTCATTCTATGGGAAGTATGTTATGGCCCCTTTCTAAAGTACATACATGACAAAGTGATTCCCGGCTGATGCCTTGAGCCCAGGGAGAGGGTAGTTTGAACCAAAGGTGATGAGGTATTGGGCTAGGAAGAGTTATTTCTTCAGTGGGCTATAAAAGTTGTAGTGTATCCCTTGGGCATCTGCCAGCTCTCCCTTAACTTCTTCTAGCAAGGGAGGAAAGGGCTTTCTTTCCCTGTCCCTGAAGCCGTCCACCGACTCCACGAAGATTCCTAGTGGGTTGGACACTCAGAAAGGGGAACTCAGGACTGAGTGAAAATGGGTTACGGGTTAAGGATTAATGGAAAAAGAATATAAGGCGAGAATAAAGACACGCAGACACAGAAAGTTTTGGTTGGGGTAGACAGACAGCAAGTAAGCTCTGATGGTCAAGAGCTTATTTCCAACTGATTTCTTGTCACTTTTTATTGGGGTTACAACAGTATGGGGAGAAGGGGAGAGGCCAGTGGCCTGATACATTAACATTATGAGGTAATCATCATAAAATGCAAACTACCAAAACCTGAAACAATAGGTAGAGCTAAGATCAGGATCCAGGGTGGATATGGCCTAAGGCATCTACTGATGTTTGATACCTATGTTAATTGATCATTGAAGGAAAAGTAAGGAGACTGAGATAACTGACTCTCTTTTGGGGTGTGGCCTTAGGGAAGGGCTAGGGATTTGGCAAGGTCAACATTCAATTTGACTCAAGATTGCAGGGATCAATCATTAGCAGTATAAGAGTTAAGTTTTTGAATACTTCTTAAAATAATATCACAATTAATGTATACCTGGATTGCTACAGTCCCATAGTGGACCAGAAAAATAACAGAACTGGGGAGGCATAAATTAAGCCCCCCCCCCCCAATGCTCCCATAACATCAGCCAGGAATATTGGGCAAGGAAGCTGTGATACAGACGTGGGCAGTTAGCATTCATTTTGCTCCTGGGCAGTCTGATCTGGGACCCTGGTGGGGGTCCTCTTGAGTCATGCTATAAAGTTAACTCAAAGTCTCTGACAGGAAGCGACTGAGATTTCTAAGGAAACTTGTTACTAATTGATTTAACCTCCTTACTGGTGGTTTCTATTTGCTTTTATTTTCCTGAATTACTTTTAAATAGCCTTGGAAATTCCTTTTTTGGGGGAATATTGGAATATGTTTTAGTAAAGGGACTGTTTATTTGAACTCTTTGCCTCTGAGGGAACCATTGTACTAGATGAAAAACTCTGACCAAGGTACCATCCCCTATCTCCTACTCCCACCATCAGCAATAGCAGCTGTACTCAAATAGCAAAAAGAGCTTGCATTCGTCTAGGACAGTGATGGGCAAACTTTTTAAAGAGGGGGTCAAAGGACTGCTTCTAAGGCAACTCTTTCGAAGTTTCATTGTATTGTATCCTACTCATTGTATTCATCAGATTAGGAATAATGTCATGCAGCCAGATAGAACATTTCAGGGGGCCTGCATCTGGCCCATGGGTCATAGTTTGCCCATCACAGGTCTAGGTGAATATGAGACTAGACCTCAGTTTCAGTCTCCCTTTTTTCTTTCCCTTGAGCACAGGTCACTGAACATCAATCCTAGGAAATGTATGCTTACAGTGTTGGTAGATACTTCCTAAGTCCAAGAGTTCCTGGTTCCTATATCAGTACCAGCCCCCTAGCAGGAGATACTTCCTGCAGCTTTACTGCTTCTCAGAGAAGATGACAGCCAACCAGATTATCCAGAGCCTGGAGAGACAAAAGAGACATCCCCAGACGGCCAGAAAATCTGAGCTTGGGAGTCTCTCAGAGTTCAGATTCAAGGTGACTAATCTCTTCAGCTGTCTCTCTCCTAGGAGGGTATAAAATAGGTGTGTTGGCTTATTGTTTTGCATTTTAAATCTTGGTAGATATATGCTTATTATTTCTCTGTGTTTTAAGCATTTCTTTTAAAGTGTAGGAAATAGAGTTCCTGCACTTGATATCTAGTATTGAGTACTTTTCTTAAAGGGATTCTGGTCCTGCCGTTTGGAAAGAAGCTCTTCTGAGCTACATGTAAATTTTATTTTTATATACTTTCCCTGAGAGATTCTACTGCAAAGTGGGAGCAAACTATACTGGTAAATGTTTAAAAACTTGCTCTTGGGAAAATAATGTACACATGCAACACTTTTAAGTTTAATCTACATTATTAACATTTTCTCTATCATTTTCTTAAGTCTCAATAATTGACAAAACAATAAATCAAGTCCTAATTTTTAGTGTTTTCAGTTTTCAAGATATAAACACTCATACTGAAAATTTAACCATTGACTCCTACAAGTTTTCATAAGAACCAGTTCTAGTCATCCTACTCCCCCAACACCATGGGAGTATAAGACAGAAAGCAAAAAAATTATCCTGATTGCCTCTTGCTGAGATCAGGTCAATTCAGTATTTGATCCAGTCTCTTTTATAAGAGAGACTGTATGGCTATGGATATGCATGTATATCATATACATATATATGTGTATATATATATATATATACACATATATATGTATAAATATAATGGTCTCAAAGACTATTCCACGAACCTTCAATTTCTTCCATATTCTGCCAACTTGGGAAAATTCTAGTACAGATCCTTTGTTGTCAGAGGAAAAGCTTAGCTAGGTTTGGAAAGCTTTATCATCAGAACTGTCCATTAAATGATGGGAGGAGGTATTATTTCCAGAAAGAACTAAGGCACTGAGAGGAGAGCCCACACCTGTGGAATGAAAGATCCCTGAAGGATGTCAAGGGAGGAGTTCACTGGTAGATTTTAAAAGCTCTGAAGCTTGTTACAATGACCAGAACACTATTCAGACAAGTGGATTCTATGTTTCATTTTTTGCTGCAGTTGTTTGCATTGAAACCCTTTAAACACCTTTTGAACTTCTCATATTTGTAAATTCTCATTATACTTTCTGTCATATCAGACTATGGGCAAGGGGAGAAGTAGGAGAGCTCTATTTAGAAGTAAATCAGTAGATAGAGGCAGGCAGACCTGCATTCAAAATTCAGGTTCAGACACAGTAGCTGTGTGACCCTGAGTCAGTCACTTAACCTCCATTTGCTTCAGATTCCTCAACTATAAATGAGAATAATAGCAGCTCCTCATAAGATTATTGAAAAGTTCAAATGAGACAATTAGTTGTAAACATGTTATTATAGTAATTGGCACATAGTAAGTACTCTCTCTCATATATACATTTTATGCAAAGCATATATATATTACATATTCATACATAATATATAATATAATAACATAATATGTATATATGCTATATATAAATGTTTTTCTTTCCCCTCCCTCTCTCCCTTGATGCATATTCTAACACCTATTCTGACACATGAATAAATGGGGTCTAAAGGGATTAAATAATTTACTTAAGATCAAATATAATAAATGGGCAATGATTTGAACATAGGTCTTATGATTTCAAATTATGTAATCTTTCCACTATACCACAATCACTTTCTAAGGAACTATCAGTCTGAGAGAAGCATGCAGGAACTAGATCAGGGATCATGATAGTTTTGCTTTATTGTTCAAAGCCACATGGTCACATGTTGGTCCAGGGCAGAAGATAAAAGCAGCAATTTCACCACCAAGGACAGAGCCAACTGCTTGAATACAACTAGAATGTGCTTTGGCAGACCCACCAACAAAACAGAAGATAAGCTAAGTCTAGGAGAAAGTCTGCAGTGTTACAACACTGAGATCTTGGGGAATTTTTTTTTAAAGAAAAAGTTTCAAAGCCAAGTTGAAGATAAATTGGAAGTAGTTTCTCTTATCCATGAGATGGGGACAAGCAATATTTCTCCCTTAGGTCCCTGGACACTTGTGGCAGAGGGTTTGAAACCCAACAGAAAGAACTTGACTAAAGGAGACTTTAGGAAATGGTTAGTACCTATCGGAGACCTTGTAATATACCTTCCCTCTCCAAAGTTAAGGCATAGGGAACTAGATTCTAGAACACAGAGATAACAACTAACCTTATCAACCAAATCTTCCAGGTCAAGACCTATAAGAGAGATAAAATCAATGAAAAATTTAGGAAAATGTAGTTCAATAGGAAGAAAGAAGTAAAAAATAATAAAGGTTTACTTATTATTTTATTTTTTAAATCTTTGTAACTTTCTGGAAAAGACAAAGGATACAAGGGAAAAGTAAGCAATGTTAAAACAAGACTTCGAAAAAATCTATTTTATAAAAAGATAGTTGGCACATATTATGCTACCTGAGAGAAGGAATTTTCTTTTTTTATATTTGTATCCCCAACACTTAGCAGAGTACCCATCACTTTGTCAGAGTACTTAATCAATACTAATAAAATACAGGATACTTCTTTTTTTCCAATTTTTGTCAAACTTAATAGAACTTTGGAATTAATGATTCTTTGAATATTTGGTAGAATTTGTTTATAATCCTGGGCTTTTTATTTTCTTTGTGAATTCACTTACAGCTTGTTCATCTTTTTAAACAATGGGATTCATAAAGAATATAATTACATGATATTTATATATCATTATAATTGTAAGTAAAGAATAAAATTCTTTATAACTTGTTCTGCTAATCTAGGGATTTTTGGTAAATATTTATGTATTTGATTTAAATGATCAGCTTTATACTTTCTAACTGTTTCCAGCATTTAATTTTTTTTAAACCCTTACCTTCTGTCTTGGAGTCAATACTGTGTTTTGGCTCCAAGGCAGAAGAGTGGTAAGGGTAGGCAATGGGGGTCAAGTGACTTGCCCAGGGTCACACAGCTGGGAAGTTAGCATTTAATTTTTATTTGTTTTGAATTCTCATTTTTGATGCTGGTAATGGGTCTTCTTTTATAAAAAAATAAAATTAGTTGATGTTTTTTTCTCTCATTGCTTTTTTCTCCAAAATAGTAAAAACAACAATAATAACAGCTAATATTTAACAATAGCTAATATAGTGTTTATTATCTACCAGTATTAAGTGCTTTATAAATACTAACTCTTTTTAATCTTACAATAACTCTTTATGATTTAAATTAATGCCCAATACTTCAAGTATTATATTTTATAAAGTTTATCTGACAAAATAGAACCACATGACTAAGTTTTTCTACCTGCTCAAAAAAGCCCACTCCAAACGAAAACCACAACAGGAAAAGAATAGCATGAGAGATGGAACTCCACAGGATTTATATCCTGTCTATGTCAGCACCTAATGACAGGAAGAGAGTGGGTGCTGGGAATTGTAGTTTTTTTAGGGTAACAGATGCTAATTACATAATCCCCCCAAGATCCTTTGGGAGACTAGTCTCCCCAATGGATCATGTAAACCTAATATTGCAATAATTTTGGGGATAAAAGGGAAAGAGAACAAAACCAATGACTGCTAGACACATTGACAAAAAGCCAATTAGGGGGCAGTCCCCTTTAGCATAAAAGCATACATTCAAAACAAATGCATTCAACCCCCCACAGTTCAATTTCACTACATCCCAAAGTTTATTCTGTATCTTTCAATATAGTGTGAGGTTTCTTTAGGCATCTCCATGGTGCCTTCTCTAAGTAATTCACTTCCTGGATTCTGGGAGGTAGCAAGTTTCTTATCCTAAAATTACTCTCAAACAAGAAAAACTTTTATAAAACTAGAATTTTATGACAATTATACAATTCCTCCCTGAGGAAGGTGTTGACAAACACATGGATCAACTTAGGAAACATTAATTTTCACTAATAAAACAGCTTTTTTTTTTTAAATAGTAGTATAGCAGCTAGACCTTTTGGGTCTAAAACATCACCAAGAATTTAGATTGTTCTGGTGGAGGGGTAGAGTAATCTGAAGAGTTACAATAGAAAAATAGAAAAAAAATCCAGAAGTCACTAGGCAACCTAGGTAATGCTCCCTTCTGAAAAGCCATCCAGAGGTACCACATCCCCTAGGAAAACCTTTCCACCTCCCAGATGAGACTGTATTAGCCGTATATGGCATGTCTTTATATGTCTCATCCATTACATTTTTATAAATGTGGAGGTGGGGATTATAATAGTGGTATAGCACTTCACTTCAGCTAGTAAATGGACCCTTACCTCTTGTTACAAACAACTCAAAGGTACTTTTACAATGGTATTTTCTCCAGTCCAGTCATACGGGGAGGTACAAATAAAGATGATATAACAGCACATATAGCTAATTGTCAAAACAGTAACTTAAAGTGACATGGTGTAACAAAACTTAACAAACAAAATAAAATCTTAAAACAAGCAATTAGCAAATATAGCAAATACAATATATGTGACAGGATACAAGCACTGAATTCAAGAGTCCTTTTTTTCCAATTTTGATACATAGTCTTCCATATAACAATGGAGTCCGAAAAGACATTTCACCTCCAGACTCTTTAAAGTTCCTTGCCCTCCCCAGTATCATCATCCATCTAGATATCTTGTAATATAGAGAGTGGGGGTCATATAGGTTTTTCTAGCTTTGGCTGAATTCCAAAAAGCAGTTAGGATTTGGAATCTTGAGGAAAAGGACAGTTGATTAGGGTCTCCCATGGAGGAAGGTTGTCTGATCAGCCGAGCTGCCTCATTACCTAGCTATAGTATTGAAATTTAGCCTAGCTTTGATATATTTACTTAAGAAATTATAATTTTGGATAAACCCTTTATATCTTCCTTCCCTAATATTATTTCCTACCTTCCCTCCCTTACCTTATATGTCAGTGGAGTTAATAAGGAGAGTGATTAGAGAGGAGTTCAAAATCTGTGTAGGGTTAATTGTTTTTTTGACAATATTAGATATAGAGAAACTAGTCAATCATCATTTATTCCCTTTAGTTATCAATAGCATTTGTAAGCTGAGTTAAAGGCTGGTCCTTACTCAGACTCCATCTTTGCCTCCCTTCCCCCACCTGAGGTTCCTGAGACAACTGTTAGGGCTTTCCTTTGATCCACTTTCCTGATAAATCATCCTTTAAAGATAATAAACCCTTTTGTGTTTCAACAGACCTATTAGTATAATTTGTCTGTTAGTTATCAAGAGAGGGAAGAAGAGGGAAAGAACCAACATACTCTGGGCTTGAAGGGAAGCCGGGGTATCCATCATGGAGGAAGGTGTAACTTCAAAACAAGTCCCTTCCTGTGAAATTAACTAAACCTGTTGTTAATTTCAGTTTAGTCTATTTCCCTCTGCCAGTGTTTGAGCCTAAGTCCCAGTCTGAAAAGCCTGCTGTTTGTCTGTTTAGTTTAATTTCTCCTCTCCCAGAAGATCTCTGTTTCCCTTCTGTGTTATACTCCTGACTTCAGCCCTATTATATTCTGAATCTCCTTAATCCCAGCCTACCTGTAACCTAGATTACTCATTTAGTAAATCTCTGACAATTTCCTTTCAATTCCCTTATCCCAAACACCTTTCCTCAAATTATCTCCATTACAATCTAGATTCCTTTGGTCACACCTCTGAGATCTCTGATAGTGAGGGAGAATTCCACGCTGAGCACAGTATGGAAGAATCTCATATGGGATGTATTGTAAATACTGGGCTGGCAAGAATGGCAAAGGGGTGTAGGGAGATGAATTTATTCCCTAAATCTCAGGATTATTCAAGCTAATCTCAAGGACCAGTGCACCCAGGAACAGTAAGAAGAAAAAGCATCCTAAAAC
This sequence comes from Gracilinanus agilis, assembly GCF_016433145.1. Lineage (NCBI taxonomy): Eukaryota > Metazoa > Chordata > Mammalia > Didelphimorphia > Didelphidae > Gracilinanus > Gracilinanus agilis. Next base: position 126,908,237 of record NC_058133.1, read on the forward strand.
TGAGAGCTATTTGAGTTAGGCAGGAACCCGGCTATGCTTGCAATTCTACTTCCTATTTATAGTTTAGAAGAGTAACCTTCCTTCCCCTACCCCCAGGGGTAAAAACATGGACAGGGAGTTAAGAGGGTAGAAGCATCTCCTCAGGTAAAAGCCCTTTAGGAGACTCATTATTGCCTAAGAGAAATATACCCAGGATTCCAAGGCAAACAGCAAGCAAGCCTTCTGGTTGGCAATGTAAGGGAAAGAGAGATTTATACTTTCCCAGCACCCCAGTGAGTGGCTCCAAAGACTCCCAGCTTGTGTGTTCTAAAAGAGGCAGCAATCAGCAGCAGCAGGCATCAGCATTAGCTCAGCTGGGACCACAGGCAGGTAGCAACAGGAGGAGGATTGGCAACAGCAGGCGGCAACACCAGAAAAACTCCAAAGAGAGGCCACTGCAGGAGAAATGGGGTTTCTTTTCAAACTAATCTACTCAGAGAATTAAGGGTTCTAAACTCCATTCTGTGATTGCCATAAATGTACGATTTAAATTATTGTCCAATACGTCAAGTATTATATTTTATAAAGTTTATTATCTGACAAAATAGAACCACGTGGCCAAGTTTTTCTATCTGCTCCAAAAAACCCACTCCAAACTAAAACCATGATAGGAAGAGAAGAGTACAAGAGACGGAACTACACAGAATTTATATCCTGTCTATATTGGCACATAATGACAGGAAGAGAGTGGGGTGCTGGGAATCGTAGTTTTATTTTTTAGGGTAATAGATTCTAATTACACAACACTACAAAATAAGTGCAATTATTATCTTTATTTTGCCATTTGGGCAACAAAGGTAAACAGATGTTTGATGATTTTCTAGCATCACCCAGCTAATTTAAGTGTCTGCAGCCTTGAATATACTTTTCTTGTTTTGTCTTTCCTCAATTTATACAGCAGAACTATATTTTTCTTATCATGGCATTTGGGGAAGGTGCTTTCTTTCCATTTTTAACAATCATTTCTGAATCATAATTATTAATTGCTCTTTAAATGTTTGATAGCATTCGCCTATAAACCTATGTGAACTGGATTTTTTTTTTTTGAGGATTCTAAGGGGTGCATTGAGTTTCAGGTCTAGAGTCAGGAAAATCCAAATTTAAATCTGGCCAAAGTTGTGTGACTCTGGGCAACTTATTTAACCTCTGTCTGTCTCAGTTTTTCATCCATAAAGTGGAGATAACAGCACCTACCTCCCAGGGCTATTGTAAGGATGAAATAAGATAAAAATTGTAAATCACTTAGAACAATAACTGTCACTTAATTAGTGCTTTCCCCTCTCTTTCCTTCTTCTCTTTGGCATGACATTTGTTATGAACTGAAAATGAATTCTTTGAGATCTATATTTCTGATGTATGTGGTTTTTTGCGTACATATTTTATATTGTAGATGTTTATCATTTCCTTTGAATATCACCTCTGTTGTGAAAAATATTTACTCAATTTAATTATATAACTTAGTAGTCAATAAACATTTATTAAGTTATCTACTATATGTCAGGCAGCATGGTAAATTCTAGCAAAACAACTATGGAAAGAAAGGCAGTCCCTTCCTTCCTTTGAGGAGCTAATCTAATAAAGGAAGACAACATACAAAAGGATGTTGCACTAGAGTAAGGGAAGAGAAGGAAAGTACCTGGAACTGGGGCATGATAGATTCCAGGGCAAAGTCAATGAGAAATGAAGAGATGAAAGCCCTGGGAAGTTTCTTTAAATGAAGGCTTTTGAAAGAGTTTTTTTGTTCCATCTTACAGCCCTCTGATTAGAGAGGCAGAGGGTACTGAGGGTATGAATGCAGCATGAGTATTAAGGCTGATGATACCCCCCAGAATGATGAGTTTCCTTATGATGATGAAGTTTCTTGGGGGAGGGGGTAAATAATGGAATTCAGTTCAAAGGAGTGAGACTGGGTAAAAAAAAATGTTTTTCTTCTCTTTTTTATTCATATCATCATCATCATCATCATCATCATCATCATCATCATCATCATCTATTTTTTAAGCCTTCCTTTCTGTCTTAGAATCAATACTGTGTATTGGCTCCAAGGCAGAAGAGTGGTAAGAGCTAGGCAAAGGGGGTTAAGTTATTTATTCAGAGTCACACAGCTAGGAAGTGTCTGAGGTCAGATTTAAATCTAGGGCCTCCTGTCTCCAGGCCTGGCTTTCAATCCACTGAGTCACATAACTTCCCACATCATCATCTAATCTTGAGAATTACAGGATATCCAAGACAAACCCAAGAATTATGTGACCCTAATTATAAAAGTCAGATTTAAACAATTAGAAAAATATTAATTGCTCATAGGTAGATTGATCAAATATAATAAAAATGACAATTTCACCTAAATTAACCTATTTAGCAACATACCAATCAAACTGCTAAAAATTATTTTGAGTACTAGAAAATAATAACAAAATTCATCTGGAAGAAAAATGGGTTATCTTTTACTATCTCTTCTTGCAGGACATTTTTAATGGTATATAGAAATGCTGATAAAATATATTTATTTTTTTTATTTATTGGCAAACAACTGTGAATTGACTAGTTATTCTCAGCAGTGCAGTAATCTAAGACAATCAAAGAGACTCATGATGAAAAATGCCATCTGTCCTCTGAGAAAGAACAGATGGAGTCTGTATGCAGACTGAAACATACTATATTTCACTTTCTACTCTTTTATTTTTGTTTGAAATTTATTCCACAAAATGACTAATATGGAAAAATATTTTATATGATTACACATGTAGAATCTATATCAGATTGCTTTTCATCTTGAGGAAAGGGTAGGGTAGGGAGGGAAAGAGAGAGTAGGAAGGAGAGAAGAGAATTTGGAACTCAAATTTTTTAAAAATAAATGTTAATACCATTGTTGGGTTTGTACCCCAAAGAGATCATAGATAAATAGACTTGTACGAAAATATTTATAGCTGCGCTTTTTGTGGTGGCAACAAACTGGAAAAGGAGGGTATGTCCTTCAATTGGGGAATGGCTGAACAAACTGTGGTATATGTGGGTGATGGAATACTATTGTGCTAAAAGGAATAATAAACTGGAGGAGTTCCAGGCGAACTGGAGAGACCTCCAGGAAGTGATGCAGAGCGAAAGGAGCAGAGCCAGAAGAACATTATACACAGAGACTGATATACTATGGTAAAATTGAATGTAATGGACCTCTGTACCAGCAGCAATACAATGACCCAGGACAATTCTGAGGGATCTATGGTAAAGAATGCTGCCCACATTCAGAGGAAGGACTGCAGGAGAGGAAACATATAAGAAAAACAACTGCTTAAACGCATGGGTCGGGGTGGACATGATTGAGGGTGTGGACTCGAAACTACCACACCAATGCAACTACCAACAATTTGGAAATAGGTCTTGATCAAGGACACATGACAAAACTAGTGGAAATGTGCATCGGCCATGGGTGGGGGGAATGCGGGGAGTGAAGGGGAAAGTAGGAGCATGAATCATGTAACCATGTTAAAAATGAATATTAATAAATGTTTGAAAAAATAAATGTTAAAATTATTTTACATGTAATTATTACTTTTAAAAATATTTTTAAACAAAAAGGATCACAGAGCATCATATATTCAGTATATAATTTTTACAATTTCTCCTTGCTCTATTTCAGTCATTTTCTAGGACATATTTACTTTCATCTTTGCCTATTTCACTATGCCCAAATGAAGAAATCAAGCAAATTTTAAGAAAATAGTCTCTCATTATTAAAATGGAAAGCCATTTCAATGGCTATAATGGTACTTTTAAAATGATGAAGTGCTTATCTTCAAGTATGTTTTAAAATTTAATTTACTTTTTTAAGCAAAAATTCACCTTTGCTTTCTCAATCTCCTTCCCTTTCCCCTTCATTGAAGAATATATAAAAACAGAACCCTTATAACTAATATATGTAATGTATGTATGTGTATACATGTGTATGCAGATATATATATATAGAGAGAGATAGATAGTCAAACAAAACAAATTTCTACTTCAGGTGTCCAAAAATTATGCCTCAATCTTCACCCTGAGTTCATCACCTCTCCAGGAAATAAGTGGCATATTTCATCATGACTTCTGCAATCATGCTGGTCACTGAATTGAAGAGAGATTTCTGCCCTTCTCCTCCGCTATAATGAAGAACAGAGTAATGAGAGGGGAGAGTACTCAAAACTGGTGCTCTATGTTTGATGATATCTGCTTCTGATCCCCTGCCTCTCTTCTCTTTCTTTTGCCCATATTTCAATTACACGTTTTTCTCTTTTGTTCCTTTCCTTTTAAAATCTTCTTTGCAATCCCTGTCTGTAGTTAGAGTTTGTTTTGCTTAGAACTAATGCCTCCCTTAATTTACTTTCCCTCTCATCCGCATCCCCACTTTCTCACCTTTCCCTTCAATTTCTCTTTTAACTAAAATGTACTTCCTCACCCAACTCTGTGTAAATATTCTTTTCTCCTTTGATCAGTTCAGAGGAAAGTGAGTTTCAAGTATTGCCTGCTTCCCCCAACCCTTCTTCGTTTTTTTAGTCTTTTACTTGCATATACAAATCATGTGAGATAATTTCCAAACCTTCCTCTCCCCTCTCTTCTTCACTTTTTCCTTTCTTTTAAGGTCATCAAATGTTAGAGAGAGAGAGAGACAGACTGACAGACAGTCAGACAGACAGAGACAGAGAGAGACAGACAGAGAGAGGTAGATAGTAATAGACTGATAGATTGATTCCTGCCCTTTTGGCTTATTACATTCCCTCCTTGACGCCTAATGATGATGGAATTCTGACAGAACTCATATACCATCTTTTCACAATGAATTTAAACAGTTAATTATTCCTTGTTTAGTCTTCTATGATTGTATACCCATATTTGCCTTTTTGTTTCACTTCTAAGATTGCATTTCACAATTTCTATGTGGCAGTGTTGTTTTTTTATTGTGAATGTTTGGAAGTCCTCTTATTTCATTTAAGATGCTTTTTTTTTCCTCTGTAAAATTATACTCAGTTTTTTGTGCGAATTATGCTTTGTTACAAGCCTACAGTATTTGCCTTTTAGAATATCTAAGCTTTCTGCTTTTTTATAGTGACGACTGCTACATGTATGTACATGTGTGTGTGTGTGGTTTAATTCTGACCATGGCTGCTCAGAATTCTTTCTGACTGCTGGCAATATTTTTTCTTTGATCTGGAAACCCTGGATTTTAAATATAATATTCCCAGAAGTTTTTATTTGGGGATTCATTTCAAGAGTTGACCAGTAGATTCTCTCTATTTTTACTTGGTCTTCTGGTTCGAAATCTGAGCAGTTTTCTTGAAATAGGATATGAAATATGATCTCTAGCCCTTTTTTGTTCATGTTTTTCAGGTATTCCAATGATACTTAAATTATCTCTACTTGATCTATGTTCTGGGTCATGTATAGTGTATGTAGTAGATGTGTAAGCACATATTTGTATATATGTGAGCATGTAGTATACATGAATTAGTGAGATGTATATGTCTATTTATATATATGCATGTGTATATATATATGCATATAATACCTTATAATTTCTTTTTTTTTTTAAGTTTCCTGACTTTGTTTCAATATTCATTGGGGGCTTTTCATAGAATCATTAACCCTTTTGCATCCAATCATATTTTACAAAGCGTCTGTTCCTTGCATAAGTTTTTATGCCTCTTGGTGCCAAGCTATTAATTCTCTTCTCAGTTCTTTGTTCTGTAGCCTTTATTTCTTTTCTAATCATTTCCTTTAGCACTCTCATATCATTTATACCATAATCTTTAGCTCTTTAAGAAAAAAAGAAAACAAACCAAAAACCTCTTGCTTTATCTTATTCTAGAATACTAGCTGAACTATGCATTCTTAGTTCATAGTCCATAGCATAGTTCATTCTATATTTTCTTTTGAGGCTTTACTCAAAGATTTTTTTATAGTTATACTCTTCTGACTTTGTGTATTAAGCATCCCTATCACCCTAAAAGCTGGAAAGGTATTAAGTAAAGGCCTGTCTTTAGGCCTGATTCTCAATCCACTGAGCTACCCAGCTGCCCCCTTCAGTTGAATTTTTTAAAAGTCAAGAATGTTAAGATGTAGATGTGAGGAACAAGTTAATCACATATAGAACTAAGTGTAAGGAATGGCACTAGAGGGCAATAAGCCTTAAGCATGGTCAAAATTTTCAAGAAAAAGAGTATTAAGTGATAGAAGAGATCCTAAGACCTATTCTTGGTTGATGCCCACACATATATTTAAGAGGAGAATATTAATTATCAGAGATGAATTATGAGCAGACAAGTAGAAAGAGAACCAGAAGAACACAGTGCTATGGAGGTCAAAAGATGGGAAAATATATGGAAGAAGGAAGGAATATTTGGGATCAAATATGGAAAAGGGGCGAGAAGGATGAAGATTGGGTAATAGCCATCAGAATTCATGCTATTAACACATTCATTTCAATAATTTTGTGTCTCTTTTGGCTTAAAGCTGCCTGAAAATGTTTTAGGTAATCATAATGTGTTATATATATATATGTATATATACATATATATACACATCAATATATGCATATGTAATATATGTACACAGTTATAAATACATATACATATACATATATAGATCTTTAAATTATTAAAGCTTACATTTCACTAAAACTTTTGTGAATCCTTGTATACATACATATGTACATATGTATATCATAATAGATAAAAATTACTTTTATAATTAACATGTGGATAAGTATAAATAAATATAAAAATACATAAATAAATACATAATTATATAAAATATAATTACACTTATCATATCAATTTTGTATATAAATTTACAAAACTTGTTTAAGCTTATCACTAGATTTTCTCAAACTGATTTAAATCCCCCTTTCCTCCATTCACTCATTTTACAGCTAGTGATGTAGAAACTGATTTAAAACAAAATCAAAACTGGACCAAACAAGTCAAAAGTTCAATGGAACTTTACTAACCTGATTAATATAGACAGTTAAAATGCATAATTGAAGCCCACCCTCCCCCCACTCCCCCACCTCCCCTGTGCAGATTACTTTAGACTGAGTAATCCAGTTTGACTGTCTGAACTGATTAGGTTAACCAAGTAATTGCCACTTCTCCCCCTCATTTTGGACTGTATAGACTCAATTTAATTGTCTGAAGGCAGCTTTTAAAAATCTTAGCTGGATCATGTTGGCTAATAAGTTTTAAATGTCTCATTACTTAACATCCCACTTTAATGCCATATTTGACTAGAAGAGTGTGTTGGGGTCAAGGGTTGATTGTGAGTGGGATTATTTATTATTATTTTGTTGGCTATTATGTCATACGTCAGTATTCATGTCCCTGACATAAACCTGACCTCAGCTCCCTGGGTCCTCTGTTTTCCTCTCCTCCTCCTCTTCCTGACATTCAGATGTCGGCTCCCCAGCTGTTTTCCTATCAGACTGCTCAGTGGTTCTATTTCAAGTGACATCTTAGAGCAGCTGTTACCATGCCAATCTACCTTCTCTTTCCACTTTCATGCTCTACATAAACGTTGCATTGTTCCCCTGTAACTTACTTGAACTAATAAAAAAAATCAGGGCAGCAAGGCAATGCAATAAATCATTGAAGAACAATAGTGCACTCTAAGCACTGGACTAAATTTCATCCCTTCCCCATCACCTCCCTGTCCATTTTTACACTTTTATTTCCCCTTCTCCACATTTGCTTTTCAAAAATTCAGATCCACATTAACTACCTCACCTCCTGGCCATAAAAAAGCTAGTACAGGGGTGGTGTGATGGACTTAGTAGACACATTATTAATTTATTTAATTTACTTACACGTTATAAACAAAGCTGTCAACAGTGTCAGGAAGTTCTCTGTTGGTTTTCAGAAATGTGACAGAATGTATTTTCCATTATGAGAGGAAAGAAGAATGGAGGATGTTTTCCCTTTTGTAGCTCTAGAAAACATAGTAGTCTGTTCTACAAAGTAGAACAGTGGTTGTATGGTTCTACCACTAATGGGTGGTAGAATTAGGTTCTAGGATTTTTAAATTTTTTACTGATGTGGATCAGATTCTCTGGAGCTATTTCCCTAACTCTTATTCACATTGGCAGGTCAAGTTACCAGAGCCTGTCTGTCCCCTCTCACAGAGTTCCAGGGTTAATCCTGACAGATTGACAGGAAGGGTATGTCTTTTTTAATGCCATATAGCTCAGGAATTCCCACTTACATGCTTTCCTCTATTACCAACAATTGATATAAATTAGGCAAAGTCAATTCGTTTTTAGAAAGAGGTTTTTACTAAAATGATAAAGTAAGGGAAATATGAACAAAATACTTCTCTAAAACTCTGTGACATGCTTTTCCATAAGTATCTATAGAGTCCAGGGAAATGTAGATACAAGGAAAGTGATAAAGAGATGGTAATTCACAGTTTCTGGGAGTGCTCTTGGTTGAGTCTTCAAGATGTTCCTCTGTAAGTGTGGTATAATTCTGGGGCTCTTTGAGGAGTCTTGAGTTTACGTTCTTCATTTCATCCAGACAGCCATTGATTCCTAAAGCCACAACCAACATCAGGAGAAACACTGCTAGGATGCCAGTAAAAAGACAAGAAGTCGAAAATCCTCTTGACCTCTATCAAATGTGAGATTTAATCTTTTTCACACCAAATATCTCTTAATCTTTTAAAAATAAAATTTAAAAGAAATCCAAGGAAGTTAGGAGGAGCTAAGGAGGTGAGAAAAGAAAGAATTTCAGGCAAGAAGATAGTCAGTGCAGGGAGACAATAAACTGAGTAATGGGATGTCATTTGGAAAGAAGAGCAAGTAAACCAGTATAATGGCATCATGGAGACCATGGAGAGGAGTAAATTGCAAGAAGAACTTGGGAGGAAAGAAGGGCTTATGAGTTTATGAAGGACATCAAATGCCAAACAGAATATCCTTGGATCCCAAAGGGAACTGATCCTCTGCCTTACACACATATTATTAATGTTCATACTCTTAAATCAGCTTATTTTTAACTCTTTTGTGCTTTTATTTATTTATATGAAAATCAATGTGATATGGTAGAAAAAGGAACTTGTTTAAATCCAAGAAGACCTAGATTCAAATCCTGACTCTATTCTCCCAGAACTTCATTGTACACACACACACACACACACACACACACACACACACACACACACACACACACACACACAAACTTTTCATTAGGCAACTTTTTAAGACTGTAAATTGGAGAAAAAGTATCAATCTTCATTGGGAGAAGGCATTCTCTCAGCTGAAGGAGTTCCCTATACCTATGAATTCACATGCCCACAATTTGAAATTATAATAACCAAGGTTGGCCCCAAGGAAGAGATATGACAATATAGCTCTCTCCCTTCTTTATGAAGAGTTGGGGGATGCGAGAGACAATGGATAGGAGACTTTGCACATAATATAGGACTTGTCTGATGTGTTGGTTGAGTTTATGAAACTGATTTTAATTTTTTACTCTTTGGAAAATGTAAATCATGTAAAAATAAAAGATAGAATTTTTCCCTTTATAAAAAAATTTGTATGTTACATTGAAATACTCAGTTAACTTCTTACCTCTCTCCCATTAGAGAAAGCATCATTTAACCAAAATATATATGCATTTTAATATTGTCTTATTTTTTCTATTTATACATTTTTATAAAGATAACATTTTTAAAATTGAAGATAATTGGTAATTTTGAATAAAATGATGAATGATGAAGTCACAACTAAACTGTAAATTTGAGAAATAAGTAGGAAGCAGTAGATAGGAGGGGGGAAAACATACACAAGTGGCAGCCAGGTGGCTCAGTGGATTAAGAGTCTGGTCTAGAAATGGGAAATACTAGGTTCCAATTTGTCCTCAGATACTTCCTAGCTCTGGGGCCCTGGGCAAGTCACTTAACCCCTATTGCCAATACACAGTATTGATTCTAAGACTTAAGGTAAGGGTTTGAGAAAAAAACATAAAAAACACAGATAACATTTTCTAGGAATTTAGCTTTGACAGAGAGTAGAGAAATAGGATATATCTTGGGATGGAAGGAAGAGTCCAAGGAGAAGTTTTGCTTTGTTTTGTTTTAGAATGGGGGAGATCTGAGAATTTTTGTCAGCAGTAGGGAAGGTGGAGGAAACAAAAGGAAAATTTAGAATTAGAAATGAAAAATGAAAACATAGAGGGAATAATCAGTGGAGTAAGGTGCCTGAAAGAAATAGGTTCAAGTACCCAACTAGAGTATTAGTATATATAAAGATAAAAGTCATCTCTTTCACTGAGACTAGAACAAAGAAGGAGTAAATGAGAGGATGTTGTCAGCATGAATTGGTGGATCAAAATTGAGGGAACTCTTAATAGGTAGCCTCAAGTTTTTCAGTCAAGTATTTGGTAATGTCTTCCAATTGTGAAAGAGGGAGTCATGTAGGTGAGCATTTCATTTTCAAAATACCTTGGTATATTTGGTAATTAGAACAGGGAGCCCATTTCTATACCTATTAGGAAAGGGAAAGCATTTTAGAAAGCTAAGTGATTTTTTTTTAAACCCTTGTACTTTGGTGTATTGTCTCATAGGTGGAAGAGTGGTAAGGGTGGGCAATGGGGGTCAAGTGACTTGCCCAGGGTCACACAGCTGGGAAGTGGCTGAGGCCGGGTTTGAACCTAGGACCTCCTGTCTCTAGGCCTGACTCTCACTCCACTGAGCTACCCAGCTGCCTGGCTATAGTGATTTTTAATCAGACTGAGAAAACTTAGAATTTGATGAAAAACAATTAATTTTATAGCATCTAGAAAGCCTTCAGAATCAAGAAGCTGTAACAAAAAAAGATAAAAGAGCCTAAATAGTTTTTATCCAACTGTTACAAAAATATGCATAAGATAACGGAATATAACTTTCAATTGTGATAAGAATAACAAAGTAGCTGACTTTAAAAGAAAGGAAAAGGGACATTGGATTCATGTTCTGAGTGTTTGTGGGAAGTCCGCTGCAGGAAGATGAAAAATATTTAAGAAACTGCTGGTGAGGGCACAACTGAAAACATTTCCAGTTAAAACTAAATGGAAGAAGGCAAAGCAGGTCACTGGGGTGAGGTGAGGAATGGGTTATAAAACATTTTACATGCAGAAAGACTTTCCTTAAAAATATAATCAAAACTGGACCAGGGGGCTTGGAGGTGCCATATGTAAAAATAAGCAGAAGCAAGGTAAGGGATCTCAAATCTAAAAGTGAGAGTGGAGGATTAGATGCCAAACCACAAAAATATTTCAGCTGACAATAACGGGCTTCTGAAACCTTTTCTTGAAAGAAAAGGGGAAAGGAGGAAAGCCACTCTTCTGACAAAGCACAAATGAGAAAGTAAAGACAAGAAAAAACTGACATGAATAACAACCTAGGATGATCATCCCTTCCTTCAGAAAGTATATTGAGAGATGAAGAGTTGGCACAAATAGAGAAACTATTTCTTGGAATGGTTGGGAAGATGTTCTAAAGTGGTACGAATCAAAATAGCAGCAGAAAGACTGGCAGCCAGAAGGCAAAATATGCACCAGACCTTAATAATGTATCATTATTTATTATTAAATTTACAGCATACTGTTCTTTTGTACCAAGGACTTTTACAATAATAGGATCAAATAAAAGGGATCAATAAAACAACCCCTTAAAACAATAAAGCAAACATATTCCACATGTTTTAGAGGAAATGAGGAAAAAATTACTTAAGATTTCAGTTTATTTGCTCTCTCATGCCAGTTCCTATTACCAAAAATTCAAAACATAAGTAAACATTCTTTTCTAAAAGAGAAAGCAGGACCTAGAATATTTGTGTCAGATAATATATACTTGCTATGTGGTAATTAACTGGTTAATTCAATAAGGAGAAAGGCTTGGTGATTTGGCTCCACAAGATTTTCAAATTATGTTATCAGAATTGTTGAGCCATAAAATTAAATGTATGATTATCAGGCTTTCACATCACTTTGTGCTGCATGGTTATAGCATGAGAATTGAAACCTGTAACATACAGTGGTGGTTGTTTTTCAGAGGGGATTTAATAAGAATAAGGAGGGTGATATAGTAAAGTGGTTAAAATGATGAACAAAGAATGAGGAAGACTACATTTCACGTCTGGCCTCGACACTACCTATGGTCAAATAACTCAGCCTTAATGAGACTAGGACAACCCCCTAGGATTTTTCTCCTGAGCGAGAGATAAGATTGTGCTCCCACATGAAGTTGTTGTTCAGTTGTTTCAGTGATATACAACTCTTCTTGGCCCCATTTGGGGTGTCCTTGGCAAAGATGCTGGAATGGTTTGCCATTCCCTTTTCCAGCTCATTTTACAGATGAGGACCTGAGGCAAACGGAATTAAGTGATTTATCCAAGGTCATACAGCTAGTACATCTGAGGTCAGATTTGAACTCAGGAAGATGAGTCTTTCTCACTCCAGGCCTGGCATTCTATCCCCTGTACCACCCAGCTGCCCCTAAGCCTGCATGGGGAATTCCCTTTAATGTTTTAAAGTGACTTAAAATATATCTTGGCAACCTAGAAGAATTATTACTAATTCAAAAATACTTTACTACCAATAAGTAATTTTATTTATTCAACACATAAATGTGTTCAGGACCTACTGATGCTAGAAAGAACAAAAGATGCATATAGTATCTGTATGACCCATGGTCCCTACCCTGAAAGACCTTAAATGCTTATTGACTGATTATAGATACAAGTTATCTCTCATTCATGTAGCTTTATAATATTTTACATCTTTATGTTCTGTATACATTTTTATCATACTTGTTTATTGTCATATTATACTTTTGTTATTTTATCCTACTTATTAATGACCATAAATAATATTCTTTCCCTTTAAGGAATTCCAAGAATGTTTCTATGTATTTTCATATTTTACCCCAGAAGACAAGGAGTAATGATTAGAGAAATTACTTCAAAGCCAGGAAGACCTGAGTTCAAGTTTAGCCTCTGACACATGCTGGCTGACACTCTGGGTAAGTTTTTTGGGGCTCTGGGCAATTATCAGGGCTTAGGCTAACATTAGATTGGATAGAAGATATTGACCTGTGTTAGGAAAGGCAGAGTCTAATCAGAAACTTCATAAAACAACAAAATCACCAATCTAATCCCTCTTCTGACCTTCCTCAAGAGCTTAACAGTCATAACATGTAGTAGGTACTTAATAATGCTTGTCCAGTGAAAGAATGAATGAGCAATACAAGCACAATGCATTAAATGACACTAGAATGGTTTGAAAGAGATAATATGGAGTCTTTAGCAACTTGTACTCTATAAGAAGAGCTTTGGTATTAGAACATGACTTATTAAAACTTTTCTGAGACATGGCTACTTACCTAGTACAATGGTTGCTGTTACCTGCCAGCAGTAGGGAAATCAGGGAAGCAAGATGGATTATTGCTAAAAAAGAATGCTGAAGTTGTCTTTAATAAGTTCTGTCTCTGTGGGCTACCTTATAAATTGAGCAACTAGTCAAGTAATGGCATAACCTGTGGTGGTGCAAAGACTCCTTAGACATATTTTCAGATAAATCTCAGTAATGGTATTAAAGTATACAGTCAGTTCTATTTGCCTAGAGAATAGATTTAGGCTTGTAAAGGATTTCAGAGGTCATTTAGATGAAATTTGTCATTTTATATAAGTAAAGTCCCCAAAACATGAAGGGATCTGCCCAGTATTACATGGATTGTAAGAGGTCACCTGTTCTTGAAGTATTTGTAAATAGTTGACTCCTGGGGCAGCTGGGTAGCTCAGTGGAGTGAGAGTCAGGCCTAGAGACAGGAGGTCCTAGGTTCAAAACCCGGCCTCAGCCACTTCCCAGCTGTGTGACCCTGGGCAAGTCACTTGACCCCCATTGCCCACCCTTACCAATCTTCCACCTATGAGACAATACACCGAAGTACAAGGGTTTAAAAAAAAAAAGAGAGAAAATAGTTGACTCCTAGAAAACTTTTGAGATTTGAATATCTATGAAGTCATGAGGAGAAGGAAAATTAGGGAAATCTTGACTCAGAAATAGAAAATTGTGACATCAATTCAATTCAATATCAACAAACATTTATTAAGTCTTGAGTGTGTGTGGCATTATGCAATGTGCTGTCATTATGTTGTCATGGCCTCCATGATAAACACATTCATGTAAAATCATCATTTCCTAATCCTTTTCATTGACTAAGAAAGCAAGCTGTGTGTTAAAAAAACATCTTCATCTGAAGACCCAACATCACTCCTATGCTCACAATTTCAAGACTTCACATTGGGCATTTGACTGTCCCCCACAGCTCTGTTTGATGCTTGAAACTGCCAACAGTGACAGGTAAACATCTATCCTGTGACCTCTATCATATTATCTATCCCTTTGGTATTGGACTAAAACAACCAGCCCACTTCAGAGCTCATGTCTGCCTACAAGATGATAATGGCCATAGAATACCACTGTTCCCAAGGGAATCTTTGAACCCGAGACTTCTCCAATTTCCAAGCGCCATTTACTGCCAGTTAGTTTTGATGTATAATGTGGTTCTTTCTAGGAAAGATGAGACAAAAAGGAAAATGGCCCACTCTAATAGTCCAGTACAAATACCTGGTTAGACTTAGAACAGTAAACATCATGACAACTATGTTTTTGTACAGAGGTTAAGTACCATTAGAAGGAAATAATTTGAAATGAACTAAGAGAAGTTTAAATCAGAAACAGCTTTGGTGGGACAGATGCTTTTGCAGTGTTATCACATACTTACTTCTGACACCTAAAGTGCAGGTTTCCTGTTCAACATTACTATCAGATGAAAAAATTGTCACACTGAGTGATTTTCCTTTAAAATTAGAAACCAGGGCAAGTATTTATGTCTCCTTTCCCTCTATTATGTATTCATTCCCAAAATACTCTTTAAAATAATTAGAAACAGTTGAGAAAGAACCCTGAAATGCTATTAATAAAAGAAAAAGTTAACAATTAGGAGGGTTTTTTCTCCCTAATCATTTTCCTACTTCCTCTTTCTGGTCTATAGAAGAATTTTATTGAAGGCACGAATATTGTTGAGCAGTGAATATATGAGTTTCCACCTTATTACTACATTGAAAGATTGCCATTGTAGTACAGGACATAGTTATCTATGAGTGCTCATTTGTAAGGCATTCAAAAACCCTAGAATGTTAGTAGTAAGTGGAAATAGTCTTAGAGTTCATCTAGTCCAACCCCCTCATTTTTCAGATGAGAAAATCAAGGTTCAATGGCTTTCCAAACTCGTATATCTGGTTAATTACATTGCTAAGATAAGAACCATGCCCAGACCAGTGTTTTCTCCACCACACTATATACTCTCTGGTAATATTATACATCTTTTTTATTGCAATTTTTTTTCTTCAAATTTGGAAGGTTTCTTTCAAAGTAATTAAAATAAATCCTACTACTATAAGGTCATGTGCTGAGCTCATAGCACAGGGTGTATGCACCATCTATATGCCAAACTCATAAAGATCAATCTAATCAGTCAAAACCATTTTTAGCTAAAATGTTTCATTTAGATAGTTTGGCATAGTAGGTAGAATACTAGATTTGGAATCAAAGGACATTGGTCCACAATCCTGCCTCTGCCATTTTCTTTCCCTGCATGAGCTATTTAATGCTTCTAGAGTTCAGTTTCTTTATTTATAAAAATAAAGGGTTAGAGTAGGTGAACTCTAAATTACTTTAGACCTTTATTGCAATGATAAGAACATAAATAGAAGTCCAAATTATTCAAACTCTGCTATTTAAACTGATGTAAGAGGCAACATGGCAACCTCATATGGTAGACAAAGGAGTCCTCTTGGAGAGAAGTCTTAGGTTCAAACTCTTATCCTGATTCATACTGTGTGACCTTAGACAAATCACTTAACTTTTCCGGTTCCCCAGGCGACATCCTAAGGCTATATGCTAAAGAGGCAGCTGAGTAGCACAATGGACAAAGAACCAGATGTCATCTGGAGGACCTGGTTTCAAACTTGGCTTCAAAGACATCATAGCTATGTGACCCTGGGCAAGTCATTTAACTTGATTTGTCTAGATCTTGCTGCTCTCCTGTCTTAAAGTTACTAAAAAAGAAAGCAAGGATTAGTTGTTTTTTTTTTAAATATTCTTTCCTAAAGACAGGTTCATTTCCTGCTTTAGTGAAGAGAGAGTACACACTAGAAGTTCATCATAACAATGAAGTCACAGGTCCAGACACTTACTCAGGAAAAACCTGACCTTGTTTCTTCTTAGGAAGAAAGAATTTCTTATATACATCCAGTGTGTAAATATGGTTTCAAGAGGTTCTTATAATATATTGCTTGCTGCAAATTTTAAGTTACCATATATCAAAGCTTATCACTAGCCAGATTTATTTATACACTTGAAAATAGGCAAATTTAATTTCTTTTAAAATATTCTCGTTCATTGGTAGACTTTTAATCATTTCAGACTTGGTTTCTCCCCTCCCCATTTACAATTATTCCAAATTCATGAACTTTTACTGGATTTATGCAATTCATCTCTAATGGTAGAGCAACAAAGAGGTGCTAGATAGAGTGCTGGGCCTGGAATCAAGAAGATTCATCTTTCTGAGTTCAAATCTGGCCTCAGATACTTATTGGCTGAGTGACCCTTAGCAAGACAACTGACCCTGTTTGCCTTAAGCTCCTCACCTGTAAAATGAGGTGGAGAAGGAAATAACAAACCACTCCAGTATCTTTGACAAAAAACTTCAAATGGGGTCACAAAGAGTCAGAAATTACTGAAAAATAGCTAAATGATACTCCTAACTTTAGCAGCATATGTCAAGTTTTAATTTATACTTAACCTTTAATGCAAAGATATGTTTATAACTTTTCTATTATTTTGAAGTCATATGAAATATAAAAAATTATATACATATGTGAATATATAATTACATTAAATACATTTACATAGCTAGGATAGACAAATAAAAAGATAGATAGACAGACAGACAGACAGTGTTTGAAAACTCTGCCAGTGGAACAAGAGTTCTGACAGGTTCTACTATACTGGAAAAGTTTGGATTACAGGCCCAATGAGAAATTGTATCTGTTGTCTAAGACCCAGGCTAACTAAATAGAAATAAGCCCATAGCCAGAAGGTCAGTCACTAGGTGATGAAGTCTTTAGTCATGGTAGCTCATGAAATAAATAGCTCTCTCTCCTGTGCAAGCTCCAATCTTATTCTGTAATGATACTAACAGAATGGTCAAAAGTGGAAATGAAGGGAAAAGGGTGCCATGAATCATGCAGATTTATTATAATCTATAAACAAGAATTTACATATTTCTACTCTACACATATAGTTTTCCCCTTATCTAGCAATCAACAAGTTATCAGGATTTTAGAAAAACTTCCTGTTGTAAACGAAGCCAGAAGATCTTAGAAAGTTGCAGTTAAGAGGAAGAATAATTCAGTCTATCTTTGATCTTTGAAGAGGTAAATAAAGGTGTTTTTGGAGATAGTTTCATTTTCAGAAAGCAATAAATAAAAATTGTTATTTCATGGAGTACTTGCCCTTTAGTCTCTTGCCTCTCAGTATTCATGATGAATATGAGTAATGATAATACTGTGATAGTAACTAAAAATTCTGAATCAACAACTTTTGCAGAAAATGAAAGTTTGAAAAATTATCACTTTCAGTACCTTAACAAAAGAGAGGGCATTGAACCTGGATGGTGAAAAAATATTGGAAAATATGATTCTGAATCTTAAAAGAGGAAAAACTATTTAGAAACTTCTTGCCCATGTATCATGAAAATCTTCTTCAAGAAGAAAGTTGGGAAGTGATGTTCATGTTGAGCACTAAACATCATGCCCCCTACAATGAAATTGACTGCATATTAATATAAAGAAACAACTCTTCCAATATAGACGCCATTTTACAAATCATTTGTCTATGGGCCATCATATTAATTTACTGTGTCAAAATTGACACAAAGTTAGTAAAATATAAATATGAGAAGGTATTTCATGTGATTATAGCAGCTCTATTCTGATGTATTTAAAGAAACCATTAATACTGGAAAAGTAGAAACAAATAGGGGGTAGCCAGGCCTAGAAATGGGAGGTATTGGGTTCAAATCTAGTCTCAGACACTTCCTATTTATATGACCCTGGGTAAGTTACTTAACCTCCATTGCCTAGCCATACTCCTCTTCTGCCTTGGAACCAATACACAATATTGATTCTTAGATGGAAGGTAAGGAATTTTAAAAAAATAAATGGATAAAGGAAATTCTACAATACTTTAATAGTTTCAAGCTACTCCTTAAATAACATATCTCATCTTTTAAAAATTAATACTGTGAATCATCAAATACCACAGTCTCAGAAGAATCAAAATTGGAAGTGACTCAAAGGATAATGAAGAGAACAGTCATAAGTATCCCACAAAATATTGCCAACAATGACTTGTGCATAAGAAGTGGACTAAAAGGAATCATTCATTAAATTTATGAGGCAGTTAAGTACCACTGTGGAGAGATTGTTTGCCCTGGAGTCACCTGTAATATGGAGACAATGATAGAATCTAGCTTCCAGGATTGTTGTAAGGATAAAATGAGATATTTGTAAAGTACTTTACAAATCTTAAAATGCTATAAACTTATTAGCTTTTATATGATTGGAAAAATAAGTTGACTACTTATATAGCAAGGGTAAAAGCTAACAAATGAACGATTCGTGATATTCATAAAGGGTTAAAAGTCTTAGCTTAAGGAAAGCCTCCATCACATTATATAAATTCTCTAGGGAGAATCTGAGAGAGGGTACATAATAGAATTGTAGAGAGACTGCTAAAAAGTGGATTGGTTACAATCTAAAAAAATCAAGTCATATACACTTCCTGTCTCAGGACCCAGAAATGTAGGATGGAAGTGACGTCAACAAGATTAGAAAGCCCTTGAGGTACCAAAATACAGACAGACATGTCTGAGCACATCATGGACCTAAGTTAAAAGGAACTATGGAAAGCAGTCTATTCTAATAGAAAAAACTCCTGCTGGAATGGACCATCAAAACATCTCATATTGTTTTGGTAGATTTGGTGTTCATTAAATACCTAAATATGTTTGGCCTAACTCATTTCCCTTCAATTCCCTTAATATACCCTGTGGATTTCCAGAGAAATGTGAACCGTATGTTTCTGATTTTTTTAGACTTAACTCATCAACATGTTTGTTAAGAACGGTTTGATGCACAAAAAGCCTTCTGAATATTTGCTGTAGAATCTTTCTTAAAAAGCCAGTAAACAATTGGAATTTAAAACCTGAATACTCAAGGCTTCATTTTGAAGAGCATAAATGAATTCTTTAGCCTTTACCATATATGAATACCTCCTTCTAATTTTGCAACTGTGAAGAATTATTTTGATAATCCATTCTATTTCTTGTCATTTTTGTTTTAGAATACAGAGTAGCCTTTGATGATAGAAAATTTCAGTCATGCACAGAAAGGTCCCCACTAACTATTTTTGTTCAAGTCTAAGCTAATGTTTCTACTTCCATATGCTCATAGTAACTGAGAATTAATCTATAAAACAATAAGATATAAACACTTTGCTATGGAAAGGTAGGAAGACATGCAGTCAGGATGGCTTGAGTTCACGGGCTGGTTCACCAGAAGACAGTTTTTCCTCCAGAATCTAAGCCTAATACTATAGTTCAAAGGCCCCCATCAATGTACTTCCTTTTAATAGTTAATTAAAGAGTCGATTAGCCCTAAGGAAGACTTTTAATAAGATAATAAATAAAAACAGTAGCTAAAAAATTTTCACACATGAAATGGAGATGAGCTATCCCACAAACATATCTGTGAGAAAAAGTGAGCATAGACACAAAACCAGGATAATGAGGTACTTGTGCAGAAAACATGTAACCAAAGTTAGTCTCTCCTCCAGTACCACAATACCTCAAAGTCTTTTCTTTCTCTTTGAAGTCCTATCCTTAATTGACAGGGCTAATTCTCTCTTGAATCCATGAATGGTTCTCAATATTTTGTCAGAAATAGCAGTCAGTGCTAATAATCCTAACAATGTGGCTGTGGCAGACCAAGGAGTAGGAATATTTTTAGGTCTTTGTAGTTATTTTCAGGGCTAGGACCAACAGGCATAATCTTTTAAGTTCTCACAGTTTAGAAAACAATATCTTGGGAATTATGAGAATGCATGGTCAAGTAAATTAATTTCTGAAGCCAAATACAGGAAATAGAGTACAATACTCTATTTCAATTATTTTTCTAGTTCTTCTATCAACCAACCAATCAACAAGTAAATATTTGTTAAGCACCTACTTTATGCCATGTACAATGCTAGGCCCTAAAGATACAAAAAAGTGGCATTAAAGATAGCTAATGAAGACAGAATTGGATTTCCTTTTTCAGTACAAAAAATTCTATGGGAATTCCAAAGAAACTATGGAGATTAATCCATCTCCATGTGTTTTTATGCTGATCCATTCCCTTTGCATCTAGTGGAAATCATGGAATCATGGCATGTTAATAAACCTTTAGAGACCTTAAAGTTTGTCTAGTGTGATCCTTTTGTCCCCCATGGCTCATGGAGCTCTCCCCCACAAAAAAGGTTCTCACTAGAATCAAGCATACCTGGATCTGAGGATATCTAACTCTGAAGACAAAGATGGGACTTTTCTTGAACTATCTGGCTCAATAACTCACACCACGAGAATTCCAGAAAAAATTGTTAAAACAAAACTTAGTATGTTTCATATCTTGTCTCTCTCTAAAAGTGATTAAAAAGATTGATTATTGTAAAGGGACTTAATGTAAAAGGTAGTTACCAGGAATAGGATAACTATTATTTCTTACATTATAAAAGCATTGCTTAAAACACAAAGAAGACTCATAAGTGTGTGATGATGAATATTTACAATATGAAACAATATTCTAATACTCCTATTATACTCTCCTAGAAAATAAAGACAATGTTGTAAGAAAGCTCTCCAGATATTCCACTGCTGCAATAAAAATCTGTGATAAAGAGAAACTGAAGCAGAAAGGTCCATTATCAGTTTATTAGCAATGCTTAATAATTTGCCAACACAGGATCCAAAACTACCTCAATTGGTACAAGAACCCTGAATTAAATTTGTAAAGCATTCTTATAGGCATAAATGAGTAATATCACAATGAGGAAGAAGAACAGTAGATGAGGAACACTGATAACAAATTGAATAACTCTATGTGGACATTCATGCTTTCTTGATTGTCATCAAGAAAAACTATCCCATGTCAAAAATAGAGAACTTCAAACAGATGAACAGCACTCAGGACATAGAGGTTTTTCAGCCCTGGATGACCTTTATCAGTGATGGGCAACCTTTTGAGCTTGGTGTGTCAAAATTCGCCAAAAAACTGAGCATAACTCGGGTGGTGTGTCACTTCAAGGAAAAAAAAAACATAATTTAGTGATATTTATGGTTTAAATAACAAAAATGTATAATTGTAATATATAACTGTATTTAATAAACCAAAAACTAATTATTTAACTTACCTGTTGTTTTGGGCTACAGACCTCCGGCACAGTATCTATACTACACTACAGCAAATGTTTCATCCTTGGCATGTGGCCCCATACTTCTCTGTATGCAGCCGCATGTGGCTATGTGTCATTGAAAATGGCTACACGTGTCATAGGTCTGCCATCAAGGATCTATATAGTCACTATGACTTATACAGCTTGTGTGTGTGTGTGTATGTGTATATGTGCAGAGCATTTATCTCAGCATAAGTGGAACACTTCATGAAAAGTATTAAATTTCTTGTTTTACAAATAAGGAAAACTGAACCAATATAATTTATTAAGTATATTAAGATTTATAATGATAAAAGTGTTGTGGCAATATTAAACATGGGCTACTTTCTCCCACTGACATCCAAAGGTGATAAGTACAGGTAGAAAACAAGCAATATTCTCTCCTAGGAAAAGAAGGAAGAAAAGCTACCATTTGAATTTGGGATACAGAGTTGTGGCAAGAGAGTGCTTGAAGTTATTTTCTTGATGGAAGAAGAAAGATATCAGAAGTCAATCTTTACACCTCTAGGTGTGTGAAACAATCAGAATGTGCTCTATATAATTTGCCCTTGGAATGCTCCAAATATCAGTGTATAAGCAATATTTGCTTGAGTGAAAGGCACTGTGGTATAGCATAGCAGAGAGAGGACAAGCTTTGGAGCCAAGATGACATAGATAGAAATCCTGCCTCAGACACTTAGTACATATAGCTTCTAGACCAAGCTATTTAATCTCTCTTAGCCAGTTTCTTTATTAATAAGTTGGAATAATAATAACAATAATGCTAACTTCTGAGTTATAGTATCAAATAAAGTAGTGTATGTAAAGTTCTTTTTAAATCAAAAAGTACTCTATACATGCAAATAATATTATTAATCTTAAAAGGTAAAAAGTCAAATATGAATTAATTAATTAAAATCATTTATTAAGCATGAAATGTAAAAAGGTGTATTAAGTGCATGACGGGTACTATCCTAGGCCCCTAGGGATGAAACTGTAAAAATAGTTCCTGTGTCAAAAAGTTTAAACTCTAGCACGGTAGTTCTGGTAGTCTCTTCTAGGAAGGAGTTGTTCTAGGTACTACCGTATTACAGATGAGATATCAGAGGTCATTTAGTGCAGTGATGTCCAACCCAAATAAAAGCAAGGGCAACTAAGCCACATGGAAGGATCCTACAGTCCAATATTGACCTCATCTGGCAGCTACTTTAAATTAGTTCAGTTTCTTCATTTACTGAGGATGAAGTGAGGCTTTAAAGGTTGGAAATTATTTACCCAAGATCTTACATAAACTAAGATGTGAGTCAGACCCTCTGACTCCAAATCCAGGATCTTCTCACTTTACTATATGACCTTCCCTGCCGAGTCGTCTTTATGACATTGGTTTCCATGTTATTTAGTTCAATTCAATTTAATTCAATGCAGCACCAAGAAACTGTTCCAGTCACTGAGCAACATACAAGTATAAATGAACAAAGGAATGAAGAAAGCATTTATTGAGTATTTATAATGTGTAAAACACTGTGCTAAACACTGATGATACAAATACAAATACAAAAGTAGGATAGTCCCTGCTTTCCAAGGAGCTCATGTTTCAAGATGTGATATCTGCCCTCAAGAAGTTTAAAAACTATCACTGGAAAGAAAATGATACATAAAAATAACTAAAATACAAAGCAGAATGTGGTATCTTCATAAAAAAGATACAAATGACTTGATAACAAAATTATGGAAGTCTTTATGAATCTATCAAGAATCAAGCATTAAATTTACTTTTGAAAGCTAAGTACTGTG
This sequence comes from Gracilinanus agilis, assembly GCF_016433145.1. Classification (NCBI taxonomy): domain Eukaryota; kingdom Metazoa; phylum Chordata; class Mammalia; order Didelphimorphia; family Didelphidae; genus Gracilinanus; species Gracilinanus agilis. The sequence goes on from NC_058133.1 coordinate 126,931,666, forward strand.
GATATAAATAAAAAGCAAAAACAATCCTTGCCTTCAAAGAACTTACAAATAATGGGAGGTAAGTTAGCAAGGCCCTGGTACATAACTGTAATCTTTGCTCTCAAGAAAACTGAGGCTGGTGGATCTCTTGAATTAAGGAGTTCTGTACTACAGTGGACTAAGCTAATCTGATCTCCCCTTTAGAACTGACATCAATATAGTGAGCATCTCCCTGTTGCCAAGGGAAAGGGATAAGAAGACAAGAGAACAGGCTGCCTAAGGAAGAGTGAATTGACACAGGTCAAAAATGCAGAAACAGAGCATATCAGAGTTCCCATACACATGATTAATGGAATTGGTCTGTGAGAGGTCGTCACTTTTCTACCTGGAACAAGAGAGAAGGACCTAGGCTCAAAAAAAATTACTAAAGATAAGAGAATCCTAAGCATAGGAAACAGCAAAAGTAAAAGCATTTGGAAGAGAGGGCCCAATATTTGTATTTCTACAAACTGAATTCATTCCTGAATCTGAAAATGAGATTTAAACAATGTGAAAGAGTTATTCCTCAACTTTTTTTGAAATGTATATCCATTTTTCTCCTGTACCATGCTGGGTATGCAAAGTCTAAAACAATAACCTCTAGTTTCAACTCTACTTACTTGGTGTACAGATAAAAATCAGTCTATTTAGGAACAGAGAAAAAGAGTAGCCTTCTATTCCCTATACCTATAGATAGAATCAAAAATGAAATTAACAGCAAAAATATTATTCAAAAATTAGAACTATGAAGCAAGTAGCCTTTTAGTAAGTCATGTATGAATATTTCAGAAGAGCGCTTTAAGTCTTTCAAAGTGAAATATGAATTATGCACTATTGCACTATCAAGAAAGTTCAAAGCCTTCAATGAGTTTGTTTGACCTGATTGGCAGGAAAATAAATATGATGGGTGGTCTGTTTCAGGCTCCTGTCCAAGTCCAATCACATTACATTTTTATGGTATCAACATTTGAAAACACCATAGCTATTGCATCAACAAAAGTACACCAGAACATCTCCAAAGCTAGCTAGCATGCTGCAAAAACATGCATCTTGGAAAGTCATTGTCTATAAGGAAGTGCATTATCCTCCTAGCAAAATGAAAGAAACATTTGAATATCAAAACTCAGAGGCTGACTACTTGAAATACAATTCTCCAGCAATGGGAAAGTAACCAATTCCTTCCTTAATACTACTTTGATCATCATATGATAGAAGGACTAGAAACTATGAGCCCTGAGTTTTACTACTGGCTTTACCACTACCATTAGATATGTAACTTTGGACAGGTCACTTCAACTTTCTAGGTCTGTTTCTTAATTTATAAAATGGGGTTAATAATCACAGCTATATTTGAATCATATGGTTATGAAGATTATCCAGTAAAATAGTGAATGTTAAAATATTTTGAAAACCATAAAGCACTAAATGAGTTTTTTTTAATTTTTCAATGAATATTTGTTAAAAGAGCAAATGAGTAAATGAATATCATTGAGTAGATCATTGAGATTGATTCACATCCATGCTTTACCAACATGTTGCCTATTTATTTTGTATAGCATAATACTTGCTTAAATAGTTAGTGTGGCATAATGCCCAGAGTAAAAGGTCCAGCCTTAGGAGAAGGCCTGAGTTGAAGTGCTGGTCTGGTATATACAGGCAAATTATTTAAATTCCCAGTGCCCCAGGTAATTCTTTATGACACTAAAGGTCCAGAAAAAGTGCCATTAAGCATTAGTGGAAAGAAGTTTATTCACCTGAAATTTCAAAGACCATGGAACAAAACTGAAACAGTAATTTAATTAAACATTAGGAACAACCTGCTATGTATAAATATTATGAGACCTTTAGAGATAACTCAGGTGCAGGTATATGCTGAAGACACTGACAATCCTTGAGTATTAAAAGACATCAGTCAGAAGCAGGAAATAGTGGGTATGACCCACCATTCTTCTCCTTGACAACACTTCTACTGCTCTCTGTTACTCTAACTGCCAGAAGGTAATTCATGCTTCTATAAAATGCTACTAAGGAAAACTTAATAACATGGAACTATAGATATATTTCACCTTCCAACTGGAAGTTGAGAATTTAGGAGAGGAAAAAGAATATAGAAAGAGATCATCAGTATACCACATAAGTATTGCTGAAGAAGAGAATTTATTTTTATTAACTATGACTTAAAATATTGAAAGAAAAGGAAGAAAGACATCTAAAAAAGTCAGAAGATTGCATTTGGCTGGAGATTTGTTAATCAGATCAAAACGACTTTAAACTGAAAATGGAGGAGAAAAAGGCAAAGCTATGGGAGGGTATTAGGTGTGACAAAAATACAATTATGGAGAAAACCAGGGGTCAGTAACCTTTTTGGCCATGAGAGCCATAAACGCCACATTTTCTAAAATGTAATTTCGTGAGAGCCGTACAGTGCTCGCAGTGTGTGCTCCTGTAATAGTGCCTGAAAAAAAAAAAACCGACTTTATGGCTCCTGAAGAAAGAGCCATATCTGGCCCTCAAAAGAGCCAGATATGGCTCAAGAGCCATACATTGCCGACCCCTGGAGAAAACGATCCAAAAATTCACAATGAGAAATACTAAGAAGAGGGACAAAAAATCACACTCAACTTTATTTTATATATTGTAGACACACATATAGACAATGTGTGTGTATATATGTATATACATTATTGTAATTAAAACTAATTTTGGAGACTTTATATCAAAATTTTAATTATGTATTAGTAAAAAGAAAGAAAGAGACAAATTGTCCCTTAACTATTCCAGGGAGCACTGCTTCATCAGGCCTAGATTCCCAACCAGCCCTGACCCATTTTACAAATAGGGGCAAGGGACCCCAGTTAGCCACATGGTCGGGACAGATAAATTAAGGCCAGCTAAGGAATGTGCAGGCATCCCAAAAGAGACCTTAGCAAGAAAAGATCAAGTTCCAATTTGTCCTGGTTCTTATATCTCCCACAGCTTACATCTATTTGAATTTTGATTGGACAGTTTGAGTAATGTGTTCTGATATCCAGGTATGTAATTATACCACACCAGCAAGTCAGAGGTCAGCTGAGAAGGGGGCTTCCACCAGCCCATTCTGGAAGTCAGAAACTGCACTGTCCTTCTGCTTTGTACCTTAACGAGCATGTGCCAGCTATGAATTATATTTTTATGTTAATTTCATATTATATATATATGTATATATAAACACATACACATCTACAAAGAGAGAGAGAAAAGGAGAGATAGAGAGCTAGGTGGTGTAATGAATAATGTACTGGACTTAGTTAAGAAGTCATCAATAATCATTTATTAAGTGCCTGCTATGTACCAGGCACTGTGCTGAGCAGTGGTGGTCCAAAGAAAGGCAAAAAAACAGTATATACTCTTAAAGAGCTCATTGTCAAATGGAAGATCTGGCTCAGATACTTTCTAATCATATGACCCTGGGCAAGTAACATAACCTCTCAGCCACAGTTTCCTTATCTGTAAAATGAGGATAAGAATAGCATCTGCCTAACAAGGTTGTTGTGAGGATCAGATGAGATGACACATGTAAAGTGCTTTACAGATATTAAAGTATTATACAAATGCTATTAATCATTATCATTTTCTATATGTATATATCCAAAATATGGGAAAAAAAGGAAAAGTAAAGTTGAAGTTTTAATATAAGGTAAAAATTATCAATGAGATAAGGGTGACTGGAAGAGTCAAAGGTTGAATTATTTTCCTAAAGTCATCTACTCAGTATGGGTCAGAGACAGGACTTGAATCTAGGACTTCCTAACTCTCAGGCAAATTTTCTATTCACTATGCCATGCTGAACCTCACTTTGTTGTTAGAGAGCACAAACTTTATAGAAAAACAAGAAACCACAGTGGTTTGAATGTTTTTTTTTTAATTTTAGGTGAAAGAGATTAATCTAGAAGCCACAACTTTATGAGTTTCAAAATGACAGGATATTGAGCCACCTAAATTTAGTAGTCAGGGAGTTGTCTGTGCCAAGTTTCATAGCCATCCAAGTATAGATGCTCCAAGAATAGAGGAGTAACTTTTTGGGTCTTTGCTCAGTGCTAGGTGAGAACTCATCCTGTAAACATGCCACATTTGGATATAAACTTGGTGGGATTGATGCAAAGTAGAAACTGTATGCATGATGTCTGAGCCCACTCTCCCCAGAGATAAGGTAGTATAGGGAAAACATGCCTCAAACATATTAGTGGAAAAGTTTTATATTCCTTGTCTGATCGAACTGGTTTAATAGAACTTAGGTACTATGTACTGTCAACTAACAGTGGTAGAAACTCACCCAGTATGTACACTTGAGCAGATGGCATTAGAGAAAAGACAAGCCAAACTCTCAAGAGTACTCCCAGAGCACTGATAGGAATATGTAATCAGCTTTTCTCAGAGAGTAATCATAATATGTGTAACTTGGCTTATCTCAAAACAAAAGCCTATGTGCCACAGAGTATAGGCATTTTTTTCTTTGAAATTTATACATTTGTTAAAAAGTAGTATTACATGCTCACACACATTCATCCTCACTGCATGTTTCACCTGGGAAATTGTCTACATTGTAACACCTCCAGATACAGCTATATTACTAGAAAAGATTTTTCAGAACAATTGTACAAAAAAATCTGTGAATTAAGTAGGAGATTCTTCTACTGATGCTAATATTGTAGAACAAAATGAATTTTCTAAGTTTCTGTGAAAAAGAATTAATGAAAATATTTTTAGCAAAAATTCTAGTTTATAAATATATAATGCAAATACTGCCACCAAACAACTATTTCTAAGCAAATTTCTCATTACTCTTAGTTCCTACTGATCTGGTCTGGTTTTAAGTCAATCACACAGCTAAACTCATTTAAAACTTTCATTAATCCACATTTTTTCTGTAATCCAAAATGACTAGTTGTGATTTTTATTATTACTGGGAAAGTTTATGCAATGTAAAATACTTTCTCCTGGATAGTTGTCTGGAGTGAATTTAGAGATGTCCAACATTTAATTCACTAGAAAATAAACTTATATTTTATACTTGCTTTTTAAATATGTTGTTGGGTCACCATGGTGAAGGCTATATAGGAAGAGAAAGGCTAGTTTAAGAGTTCTTTTTAAATTGTTCGAATATAGAGACTTTGAAGATTATATTTACATGTTTGGTTTGTGTAAGAGTGAGCTGTCTTGTTTAAATAGGCCACCCAATTTTTGACTTCTGTGTAGCAGGATGATCTGTCTGCTACAATTGTTTTCCACTAGCGCATAGCTAGGCCACATGGCAATTTTAATAAAGGAAAACTGTATGACATTAATCTAGTTTGTGAGTTTGGGGACAGTCCGTTGTTTCATAACACATTTGTTTTCCACATTATAAGTGCAAAATGCGTAAGCCACACTCAAGTACAGGGTCTGTTGGATGGTGTTAAACAAACAAAAATACCGCCTGGTCTCAGATGATTCATGTTGGCTCCATTTTGTTCTGCTTAGGATCCCAAGATCTGCTTGTAGATTTCCCTTTGACCTAAGAGAAGTGAAGCACAGTCTAGATTTTCCTTAGCTTCCACTATTTATTGATTAACTCATTTCTTTCAATTCCCCCTTAATTGAGCTCACCTAAATCCTCTCTGGTCTGGCTACTAGATCAAGTTTCCAGATTTCTGACAACTTAGATTTGAGTTGGCAAGGCCACAAGGATTCTCAAGGGCTCTTTCAGCTCATTTCCAATTCTTATCTCCAAGTATAGGGTGCTTGGGCTGAGAAAGTCTCTTCTTTCTAAGGGCCTTAAAGTTTCTTTCTCTGCATTTCAAGATATTCATCTACATTGTACTTGAAGTGACTTACTTCATTTTCACTGATAATTCCCTTGGTTCTGGCAAAGAAGAAGTTTTTAAACTCAACCCTGACTAACTATGCCCTACTTAGTTTTATCATATATTTGTAAAGTTGAAAAGGCATTGAATATTAACTTTAAAACTTATATATTGTGGGTGAAATAATTAGATGACAGATGAACTAATTAATGAATGGAGCTGAAGTAGTTGGTTGGTGACTTTCTATGAGACCAGTGATGATTCAGAGTTGGTTGGAGTCAGGATGTAGGTCCAACAGATATGCCTAACCTGTTGGTGATGGAATAATGCAATCTGACTGCTTCAAAGTTGTTAAAAAACAGTATTAGATTTATTATAATACTCAAACTCACAGGATGGGATAGTGGACCAGGGTAAAGAAGTCCCTAAATCTAATAATCTAGTTTCTCCACCCAAAATCCCACTATAAACCCTCATGGACTTTCTTCATGGAAGTTGAGGATATTCTCTCTATTCTCTCTCTCTACCTAAAGAAAGTCTAGCTACCTATTCCTGACTGACTGGTCCACTAATAAATTGAGACTAGCATACAGTTCATCAGGTAAAGATGGCTAGATATAATGAGGAATTCACCCTCAAGGCCAGAGGCCTGAGCCAAGGTGGTCAGGCTTTTCTTAATGGTAGTCACTGGGTCTTCGCAGATCACACACACAAACACAGATTTCAGGATGTTACAGAAATGCCACAGCTTCACAGGATCACAGAAGTATCTTGATGACAGGAACTTCCAAGGTTTAGTCAGGAAAGTCAGTTACCTCCTTCTGGCTTCTATAAGATGGCCACAGGAAGTCAGTCTCTGCTCTCCTTGGTGTCCAGTAATCAACAGACCCCAATGGTCTCCATGTGTCACCTTTCAAGCAGTCCTCCCATTCCAGAATAGGGTCCATAAAGTTCTGTGCATGTGTCAGCCCTCTTCTGCAAAGTCTTTGCACCAGACCTTTGCAAAAGATTCTATTTGCCTTTCCTTATTATATCCTCCCCCTTTGTGCAGATCAAAACTCATTTTGATAAAAATTTGTTTTGTTATCTGTGCAAAGGGAACCTAAGACCTTAAGTGTTTTGCCCAAGAAATAATACTGAATTTGACTTCAAATTAGAATTGGCTACTTACTATCAATATGTTCTTACAAAGCTCTTCACATTTCTGAGCTTCATTTTCCTTGTCTGCAAAATGATCCATTATCTCAGAGACCTTCCAGCTCTACACCCTATCACTATAGTTGAAGGAACCTTGTATTAAAAACAAAAACCTAATGTTTGGGCCTCAAGAGAAATTGCCATATTGTTCACAATCCCCTCCTAATAAAATTATCAATATTCATAGCTTTTTTTTAAAAAGGGGTTTTAAAAATCAATGCATTAGATACTAAGGAACTTATAGTCCCAGGAGAATCTTGTTTATAGGGGAAAGGTTGGGGTTCAGTTTTCAATACATCTGTAAGAAGCCAGAAGTTCAGCCTAGTGGAAAAGCAAGGGGTGCTAATAATATCAAATGCCAAATAAGTATCAAGGATAATATGGATGAAGGAGATGATGATGTTCAGTTGGTGTTGATGGCACAAGATGCAGACATATATAAATATATTAATGTATAAAAGTAAATATATATTATTTATATGAATATATTACTAACATATACTATTTATATGAATATATGTATATGTACACATATATATGCACATGAATGAGAAAAGGTTCTGTGATTTTATTGACATAGGGAATTCTTGTGGAAATATACTCAACTATCTTTGACTTAGTACATAAGTTCTAGGGAGCTGTCTAAAACATACTCAATTGGTAAATATTAGAGGCAAGATTTGAACTCAGTAATCATCCACTAAAATATGTTGTATATAACTCATATCAAATCATAGAAACAATGGAGCAGTCTACCAGAAAATTGACAGGGAGAAGTAATAAACTCTAATGATGAGTTTATGGATAAAGACATGTTTTGAAGGTCCTATAATCTTTGAATTTTAAGAGGACCCAAATAAACCAGGTTCCCATAGGAGAGAGTGAATAGTTTGATGAAAATTAATTCAATAGCCAGTTATTAAGGCTAGTTCAACTGTTTAGATGAAGTTAACTTTTTTTTTACCTTCTACTCTCCTGATATCTGAGTTTCATTTCTCTCACTGATCTCAGTGACCAAGTGACCTTCATGGAGGCCATCATCATCATCATCATCATCCTTTGGAGCTTGTTAGCAAGCTTCCATAGACTTAAGGGTATATCAAATTATCTTAAAAGATAGGCCTTCCATTAGGCTTTCTATGAATTCTGAGGGATCGCTTTAATTCTCAAGTCATCTGTAGAGCTGAAGGGAGATGCTTTTCTTTCAAGTTACCGATCCTGCCTATTCCCCCAAGATATCTTGATAATTCACCACTCCAATCTCCTCTTGCCTCTAGGAAATATATTTTCCAGAATTCTATCACTATAGGCTTAAATAAGGGGGAGGGGATTTTAATGTATACAACAGTAATAAAAAGAAAATTCTCAATAGTAATAAAGGTAAAATCATTTTGCTTCAGTTCCTTAAAGGCATTTTTCCAAATATAGTGTTTGTGTGTGTGTGGATGGGGGGAGGGGAGATGCAGAAGTGTGGTTGCTTATATAAAATATGTATATATTCATATGGATTTATCTAAATCTAGCTCAAATGGAAGTATGAATAGATATATCAGAACCTTACTTCTTCAAGGAAAATTTGATTCTTGCTTTCAGAGAAGGAGAATAGGATCAAAAAGCTGACCTCTCTGCTTTCCTCAAAGAAGGGATACTTAACTAAAAATATATCTATCTGCTCACCTAAGTATTATTAGTCTAGAAGACAAAATTTTTCTAGACTCAAGCTACTTTGCATATTTGCTATCTAGCTACTAAAGAGGAAAGGGTACTGATTATGTCTTTGAAGACAATCACAAATAATGAATAGTATATAAACCCATTTATACAGTCATAAAGCAAACAGAAACCAGAGAAGTTATACAGATTATAATATATTGGGAGAGAAATGAGCTCTCCCACGGGAGCAACATTTTTCAGTTCAATCAAGAGTCCCTGAGCTCACCCAAAAGGAAACTCCCTTGTAGTCTCCAGGGAAGCAAGCTAGAAATCAGGGACATGTTGGTAGACTGGCTTTCCCTTACATGCCTGCTTTCCAAAATCTATTCTATTTCTGAGTTTCTTCTTGAAGTGTTTCTCTTAAACAGTAAAGAAGAAAGTCTCTCTTCTTCCAAGTTCTCTTACTATCTTCACCCCTCACAAAAGCATACAACATTGAGTCATCATTCTCTTCATCAAGTTGGAATCACATCTTACCAGAAGCAAGCACTAGGGCTACCACTCCCCAACAAAGCTTAGCTGGGAGTCAGATTACACAGGTAAGGAAGTATCTCTCATCATTTTACTGCCTTAAAACTAGACACTTCCCAACTTCTCCATTTCTGTCAGTAATACAATTAATCCTCTTCTCTTCAAAGTTAGAGCTTTTGGAATACTCATTGATAGCATTCAGTCAATCAATAAACATTTATTAAGGACCTATCATACACCAAGCATTGTGCTAAGTGTTGAGGATACAGAAAAGAAGCAAAAGATAGTCCCTCTCCTCATGGAACACCAAAATCTAATGAGGCAGGTTACTAACACATACAAGCAAGTAATACAGATAAATAAGAAAAAACTGAAAGAGAAGACACTGGAAGTAAAAGAAGTCAGGTAAAGCTTTAGGTAGAAATCAAGATTTTAGTTGGCATTTAAAGGAAGTCAGGGAAGACAGGAAGCATAAATGAGAAGGAAGAGCATTTTAGACATGGAAAAGAGGCATTCAAACAGCCAGATACAATGCTAGAAATGAAGAGATGCCATTTCTTGTTCATGCAACAAGACAAAGATTACTTGATTGAAGAATTCATGGCAAGGAGTAAAGTATAAAATGACCGGAAAGGTCTAGGTAATGAAGAGCTTTGAACACCAAGCAGAGGATTTTGCTCCAGATTGATCCTGGAGGCAAAGGGGAACTACTGGAGTTTATTGAACAGGGAGGTGACATGGACAGCTCCCTGCTTTAGGAAAATTTTGTTAGTGGCTGAATGGAGGATGGATTAGAGTGAGGAAAAGCATGAGGCAGGCAGACTCAAAAGCAGTCTATTGCAGTATGAAATGATGAGGACCTGTACCACAATGGAGACATTGCCTATTTAAGAGATGTTGCCAAGGTGAAAGCAACAGACCAGGACACTCTATATCTAATCTGTCCAAAAACAAACAAATAAACAAACAACAACAACAAAAAAAAAAACACTCTATCTTGCCATCCTTGAATAAGCTTCTTAGATTTAGGAGAAATCTCCACTATTATCATGCTCATTCACTCTAACCATCTCCACTGCATTAGAAGCTTGAACTTCATCACTGGGTTCCTTGGCTCTGATAGGTGAGCTTTTCAACTTCTTTTGTTGGGGTCCAAATCCCCATGACACTTCTTTGTGGTCTCCTTACCTTCTCCTTCCATCCTGATATCCTTCTTCTACCCTCCACCTCACCTTTTCCATAATCCCTTTTGTGCTATCTTCTTTCATTAGAATATAAACTCATTAAGAATAGAGACTGTCCTGGTTGCTTATATATCTATAACCAGCATTTAACACCATGGTAAATAGCAAGCACTTAATAGGTACTTTATCTATCTATCTATCTATCTATCTATCTATCTATCTATCTATCTATCCATTTATCTATCTATCCATCCATCTATCTGTGATGAATCCTATTGTTTTCAATGTCATGGCCACTACAATAATCTAGGCTGTCATCACTTTTTGCCTGGATTATGGCAAAAGCCTATACCCATTGGTGTCACAGATTCTAGGACTTTCTCTTTCCAATCTAATCTACAAATAAAATTCCCTTACTTCGCTATCTACAATGATTTCTCATTATGGACCTCATCAAGTCCTATTCTTAGACCTGGTATCAAGGTTTCCAATAATCCTCTCCCACCAAATATAATCAGTTTTATTTTTTGATACTCTTCAACTCAGACTCATTGCTCTCATAGCCTATACCCTGGATATGCAAAGACCAAACAGACAAATAACAACTATATAACTACAATAAAACAATCGGTGCCCCCCCCAGCTACTGAAATTCTATTGAGTCTACTAAAGACCTATTTCCTCCCTGGAAAATTCTTTTGTTCTAACAACCCACTTTGATCTCTACCTTTTCAGTATTTCTATTAAATTTAGAATCAGTAATATGCAAGTAAACACCTATTGTATTTTGCTTTGTATTGTTCTTTAATTGCTCAATGTGTCATAACACTTGTCCCCCAATAAACTGTGTGCTCCTTGAGAACTTGAACTGTATTATCTCCTATCACATTGTTGAGTCCTTGTTTATTTGTTTTAATAAGCAAATGCTCTGAGGTGACTTAGTAGCATCTTTTGTAGCAGAAGAATCTATTGTGTGTAAATTGATTCACATATAAAGTTTGGTTAACAAGGCAAATAGGTTTTTCTCCATATTTGTGTACATATAGATTTTCATATACACACGTGTGCATTTGCATATTATACACATATGTACAAAATACAGAAGTTTATTCCAGGGATTTGCTAGAATTGATCATTCATTTCAGTGCCAGCATTTAAACCCCCAGAACTGGCAAACACTATAAGGCAGTTCTTAGCTAACTGTTCTGTTGATTGTCCATGTTTTAAAAAGCAATGAAGAAGTGCTAATAATGAACATTAAACTTAAAATTATGTTGTGGGTACTTTTTTTTTCAGAGAGGCAGTTGTTAAACATTTACTCACACATCCATGTCTGTGCTGACATGCATGTTCATGTGTCTGTGTGTGCCACTGCTAGCATATAGAATTGGCAATAAGCATGAAGTCTGGGACCAACTTACAGTGCTAGCCTTATCACTTGTGGCCTTAAACAGTATCCATGTTGTCATATTCACTCCTATAAAACTGAGATAATATTTGCACTAAAAATCTTAAAGGGAGATTGTGAAGATCCAAAGAGATGATGTATATAAATGCATAGAGGACTTTATTGATTAAGTTATAAATATTACTTGAAAGACATCTTTATTTGCTTTTTTAATTATGATGCATAATTGTTCTATGACAATTGTCTATTTTCATTTTCTTTTTTTGCCATTCTAGTGGCAATTTGCTGTACCCATCAATGTTTGGGATCTGACTCTCCATGACACCATATAAACTTTGTCTCCTGGCATGTCCCAGTTTTGCTAGAGTTTTATTTCTGTTTAGCCTGTAGGAGTTAATAGTCTTCTCAAGAAATCTTATTTATGCCTTGAGGATAGTTTTCACCCCCTGGCAAGCTCTAGGTCTTTCTTGCAAAAGTAAAACTTTATATTGCTTATTTTAAAATCACTGTCAGGGGCCCAGTATCCCATCTTTTTGGGGAAAAGTTCAAGGTTGAATAAGACAGCTTTGGGATTTAAAAGAAAGCCATCTAAGTGGGTCTAGCTTGGGATTTCTGAGATTGTTACAGAATATACAATTGTGTATTTAAAGTCATCCCCATTTTACTTTGATAGCATTGGATGGCACTTTTCACTATCATTGCCAGCTCTGGCTATATTCACATTTTGCCTTGAGTTGTATATTTTTTAATGACTGGGGAGGTCTGGGGCATATTTTATAAGCTGTGGTTATGATTCCCATTTACAAAGGATATTCCTTGCTGTACCTTGTACTGTGAATCCAGATATTGCTCGGCACAAGACAAAGAACTTGTTTGGAGCTGGTATCTAAGCCTTTCACATAAAATAAATAAAAGGAGGTTTATCTGAGTTCATTTGTACTGACACATTGTACTGTCTCACTCAGGAAGAGTCTTTGAAAATGCTTTGCAAGTTTCCCCCACTTGTTTGTTACATATTAGGGTGTGTATGAGAGCAAGGCAAAAAAAAAAAAAAAAAAAAAAGAGAGAGAGAGAGAGAGAGAGAGAGAGAAGCCAAGGATTAAGTTTGTTTATCTTAAAATTTGTAGCTTTTAGACAATCATTTTATTTTAGCATGTACCATCACGAAATAGTAATTGTTTTAACCCTTGTTCTGCTGATTATTTAGTAAGTAGAAGTCAATTAATTTTCAGTCAAAAGAAACATATTCTCTTTACATATATCTACCAAGGTAAAAGGAAGTAGAGCTGAGGAAGTATTTCAGGCAACTATGTCAAGACTCCTATTATTGGGATGAAGTGTGGTCTTGGCTTTAATTTTCTAGACTGACTCCCTTCATCAGTAGAATTGCAAAACACTTCATTAGTACCACCAATCCAGCCACATCTTCTTGGTTCTGCCTCTTCAACATTTTTCCTATTGTTCTCCTTCTCTCTTTACATGACACAATTGCTCAAGTTCAAATCCTCATCACCTCACTCTTGAACTTCCTCATTGGTCTGTCTTCATCCAATCTCTCTCCTCTCTATTATCTTCTCAAGGATACCAAATTGATGGATTCCTAATGTACAGGTCTGATCTCATCAATCCCATTAGCAAGAAGCTTCACTTATTCCTTGCTGCCCTTACAACAAAATACAAACTGCCTTGTTTGACGATTAAAGCCCTTCATGGGGGTTGGGGGGGGGGCGGGGAAGTTGGCTGGGTAGCTCAGTGGATTGAGAGCCAGGCCCAAAGATGGGAGGTCCTAGGTTCAAATCTGACCTCAGACACTTACCAGCTGTGTGACCCTGGACAAATCACTTAATCCCCATTGCCTAGCCCTTACTACTATTCTGCCTTGGAGCCAATACACAGTATTGATTCTAAGACGGAAGGTAAGGGTTAAAAAAAATAAAATAAATTAAAAAAATAAAGTTCTTCATGGCAGACTATACTTTCAAGCTTGCTAGCTACACAATATTCCTCATCAGAATTCTACACTCTAGCCAGACTGAACAGTTTTCTCTCCATACATCATATTCCATCTTCTACCTCTATAGTTCTGCAAGTGCATGCAATGAATGTTCTCCCTCTTTATGCCTCTCTCTCAGTCAGACATCTCTCTAGGTGGCATCTAAAGTCCTTTCCATCTCTAACTCTATGGTCTTCTGTTTCATCCTAGTGGTAGAGTACAAAACCATCTCACCTTTCTGTTTGTATTCCATAGCCTGGGATAGGGCTTGGCACATAGTACCCATTCAGTAGGATCACGGAGGAAGAACTAGAAGGGATTTCAGAGGCCATCTAATCCAACCCTGTCCCTTGATAGGTGAGAAGATTAAAGATCAAAGACATTAACTGATTTTGATTCAAGTGAAAAATGGAAAATTCAGGATTTAGATTCAGGGCCTTAGAGGATCTAGTACTCCTTCCATTGGGCCATAGCATGTCATTTCATTGACTGGCTGATTCATTGACTGACTTCTTGCCTTAGCCTTCTTAAGACTTGAAAGCTCTCGCTCTCGCTCTCTCTCAATCTCTATCTCTCCATTCTTTTCCCCTTCCTCTCTCTCTCCATCTCCTTTTCCCTCAGTTTCCCTCCCTTCCCTCTCTCCTTATCTCAGCCTTTTGTTATTATTATTTCCCTTTTGTGTCTCATCATTTCCACCTCCCACTGAGATCTTTCTAGATTTCCTCCAATCATACTGTCTTTGAATTTGCTTTTATATACTTTGAATGCATTTATCTATTTTCATATTGTTATGCCTTACCCCACTTCAACGTGCAGTAGAAGGTAAACTTCTTCAGAATAAGGCCTGTTTACTCTTTGTCTTTGTATTCCTAGAATCTGCCAGGGTAGCTAGTAGTCAGTCAGTAAATAAATATCTATTAAACACCTACTATTTTCTAGGCACTATACTAAGTGCTAGTGATACAAAGAGGAAAGAGTCAACCTTGTTCTCAAGGAGTTCATAGTCTAATGAGACAACATACAAACAATTATGCACAAATAAAATATACACATATGGGTATATATATTTTGGAGCTAATCAATAGACAAGGTATCAGCATATAGTAAGTATCTTTTGAACTGAACTGAATTGATTGTATTATTTGGCTAAAAGCTCAAATTAACTGTTTACTATGCCTGTATAGAATGAACAATGTTCATTCAGGAAAGACAAATATTACATATTGATTATCATGGTATAAACTGTTTTCCCCCTAGGTGCCAAGGTTCTGTGGGTTGAACTCAAAATTCACAAAAATGCATTAAGTCCATAAAAAAAAAATCTCTTTTTTCCTTCCCCACAAACTAAAAGCTATAAATTTAGGCCAATATAAACTTGTCAGAGTTATCCCTCTCAATTTCACACCAGGGTGTGGTGCTACACAGCTGGGGAGCTGAGCTAATAAGTGTTGAAAAATGAAAAATGCTGCTTTATGGCATCACATAAACTGGCAAAAAAAAAAAACCTTTCACCTCCACCCCATTTTTTGACAAACAAATGTCAAAATCTAGATGCCAGAAGAGTGAAGCTTCTTGGGAGTAGAAAGACGGGGGCAAACAGAATGGTCTGTATGAGAGTATATTTTCTTAAAATTATATATATACATATATATACATATATATACATGTACATAAATACATATATATATATATTATTAAGTGGTATACATTTGTAAAAACCTAACCACATTTGGTGCCTGTTTGATCCCCAAAGGGGCCATTTCCAAAAATGTTGGAAATACTGCATAATGATCTATTTATCCAGTAGTGAAGCTGGCTTATCCCCTTTAAAAAGGAATTGGACTTTCCTTAACAATGTAAATTATTTAGTATGATTTTACAAATTGAGGTTTTTGAGGAATATTAAGTAATTATGAAAAAAGTATGTAATACCAGATGAAATACTCTTGACTTATTATAAGAAATTATATTCTCTAAACCAAGGAATCTTAAGGTCTATAAATTTGGATGAATAGATATACAGAAATAGATAGATAGATAGATAGATAGATAGATAGATAGATAGATAGATAGATAGATAGATAGATAATCATTTCCATATAGTTGGTTTCCTTTGTAATTGTTATGTGATTTATTTTACGCATTTAAAAACATTCTGAGAAAAGATCCCTAAGCTTCACTAGAGTGCCAAAGGGGTCCACTGTAACAAAGAAGGTTAAGAACTCTGGTACTCCTGCTCTAGACAGCTGAGAAATTAAGGTTAATGTCATGACTCTCATAGCCAAAGAGGAATAAGCAAAAGAATGGTTTCCTAAGTGTTATTGAGGAGGATTTCATTTTAGTCTTCCTATAGCTTTTAGAGAGCATTGGGAAGTATGGGGGGTCAGTAAATAAAGTCTGGGGACCAATACTTCAGCTACATTACTTTCCTTACTGGGATTTCTTTAGCACTGAGGTGATGGGGTCACATCAGAGATAAGGGAGCAACAGATATGGATATGAGAGAGCAACAATCATACTGAAAATCTACCAGGTGCAGATTTAAGATCTACTGTTAAAAATTGGTTATAGTATTTAGAGTTCTGGTTTTAATATTTAGCAAATATATCATGTGATACTTTGTATAAATTGATTTAACAAGTTCATAATCAAATAACCATCATTTTTAAAATAATATTAATAGTACTAGTAAATGACGGAATTTGATAACATCATAGAACCATATTACTTTAGAGTTCAAAGAGACCCCAAAGAATATCTGGTTAGGCTTCTCAAAGAGCACCAAAATTCCCTTGCAGGTAGATATATGTTCTCTGCTTGAATACTCCCACCAACAAGGAGAGTATTATCTTATAAGAAAGGTAACTTAATTTTTAGACAACTCTGAAAGTTCTTCTTCATACTTACTTTGATGGATCTATCAGCCTAATTGTTTTTTTCTACAAATGAAGATTAACACTATTCCCAGTCTCTTAACTTGTCTGATTCTTGTCCATATCTTTCTATAATTCTTCTATAGAGAAAGAATTCTTCTATAATTCTTCTATAGAGAGGGATAACTCTGACAATGCATTTTATATACTTTTAATGCATTTATCTATTTTCATATTGTTATACCTTACCCCACTTCAACATGCAGTAGAAGGCAAACTTCTTCAGAATGAGGCAGAATCTTGGTTGTTTTAATGTCCAAAGATTACCAAGGTAGCACCATCTTTCAGTTTTCCTTCTTTCTTACCACATGAGACTGTCCCACCTCCTGAGTCTTCTGTCACATCCCTTATGTTGGCTTTTGTAAGAAAATCATCATTTGTAGCTTTTTGTGACTTACCAAAACCATGTGTCTCTCCATTGCCTTGGGTACTTGTATGCACTTGATTCTTGTATCTGCTTGGCTGCATCTTCTATCTATGGCTTTCAATTTAGCACCTTGCTTCTTCTCAACTTTTTTCTTCCTACACAGTATTTTTTATGCCATGAGGAATTGGAGAACAATGAATATGTAAGTTGGCAATAAAAAAGACCTCCTGGGCACTCTGAATTCCAGTCTCATTTTCTAAAACTTGGGATTTTTCTACCTCTTCTCCCCTCTCTAACTTTCTCATTCTTTTCTTTCTCTAATTTCCCAAAACTTGCAATGGAAGAGACACACTTTCTATTTTCAGATATTGTGGTCTTTCTGGAGTCATGTTAAGAAAAGCAGGCAATAAATTATAACCAGGGGTGGTGGCTATGAATGTGGAAGTCCTAGGATGTGAAGAAGAATTTTATCTTATACCTAGGGAAACACATTTACCAGCAAACCCTTGGGAAAGTCTGCTCTAGAGTAATTCGATATAAACACTAGCCTTCTTTCAGAAGGCAGTCCTTCCATTATCTAGTGACAAATTTCCTATCTTATTTTCCTTAAGTCCCCTAGTCTTCAAGATAAATATCTTTATATGGCATTGTTTTCTTTTTTCCTTTATTAAAAAAATATATTTATTTAGAACATTTTTTCATGGTTTCATGATTCATGATTTTTCTCACCCTTCTTCTCTCCCCCTACCAGGAGCTGACAAGCAGTTCCACTGGGTTATACATGTATCATTGTTCAACACCTATTTCCATGTTATTCATATTTGTAATCAAGTGATCTTTTAATGCCAAAACCCCAATCATATCCCCATTGAACATGTGATTGATAATATGTTTTTCTTCTGCATCTCTGCTCCCACAGTTATTTCTCTGGATGTGGATAGTGCTCTTTCTCATAAGTTCCTCTGGATTGTGGTTGTGGTAGTAGAAAAATCTATTACATTTGATTATGCCATAATATGTCAGTCTCTGGGCACAATGTTCTCCTGGTTCTGCTCCTTTTGCTCTGCATCACTTCCTGGAGATCTTTCCAGTTCAAATGGAATTCCTCCAGTTCATTATTCCTTTCAGCACAATAGTATTCCATCACTATCAGATACATAATTCGTTCAGCCATTCCCCAGTTGAAGGGCATACCCTCGTTTTCCAATTTTTTGCCACCGCAAAGAATGTGGCTATAAATATTTTTGTACAAGTCTTTTTCCTTATTATCTCTTTGGGGGTACAAACCCAGCAGTGGTATGGCTATATCAAAGGGCAGGCAGTCTTGTAAAGTCCTTTGCACATAATTCCAAGTTGCTCTCCATAATGGGTGGATTCATTCACAACTCCAACAGCAGTGTATTGATGTCCCAATTTTGCCACATCCCCTCCAACATTTATCACTTTCCTTTGCTATATGGCATTGTTTTCTTAACCAACTTCACCAATTAGGTTGCTCTCCCTTGGGCCACTCTCTCAGTTTTGAAAATTCTATCCTCAGACATCTTATTTCCCACTAGCTGCATTTATTTTGGCCTTCTTTGACTTTGTCACTATGCCCTCAGCATATTAATCATTGGGAAATCTCATCATCTTGCAAGATCCAATCTTCCTTGTTACTCACACCTCTGCCTAAAAGGGTAAAGTCTTAAACTTCTCCTGATAAGAAGAAGAGACAAATAGAGATCTCATTTCCCACCTACCTGCACTTATTTTGGTCTTCTTAGACTTTTCTCATGGTTCCTCTCTCCCCTCCTTTTCAGTTTTCTATTGTGTGTTGTCTTCCCTTATTATGTTGTAAGCTCCCTGAAGGCAAGGACTACCTTTCTTTTTCATATTGGTATACTCCAGCCTTAAAACAGTATGTAATAGGAATGTAATAAATGTTTATTGACTATTGAATGTCTTTCTAAAATGTGCTTACCAATTCCAGATCCAAAACTTGAAAAATTCACCAGATTATCAGAACATAGAGAAATTTTTGCCTCCTTTGGTTTGGCTACAATATTTCTCTGAATATAAATAACCTTGAATTCTGTAAGGTTTTTTAAGCAATAACACTTTTAGTTAATACAAGCTTATAATAATTTAACATTTTTCATGCATTTTTCACTTTTTATCCCTCATTTAAAGAGGATAAATAACTGTATTAAATTTCTTGGCAACACCATGAGGAATAGTCAAGCCCAAGCCTTTAAAGTTGCAGTAGCCTACTTGAGTTTTGTCTTTCCATTGTTGTCACATCAAATCTGTACTCCACTGCTAACAAAGCCAGCAGGTCACAATTAAATAAAGTTCATGTCCAAGTCCCCAGTGAGTAATTTAGAGTTGAGATCAATTCAAGAGCTGCCCAAAACTTTCAGCAAGTCCACAGATTTGGCAGGGTATACCTGATTGGTATTTTATGTTCAGTGTTTCTAATTAAAACACCAAAATATTTCTAGCCAGACATCTCTTTAATGGCATCTTTAACATAAATTTTTACAATTAATTAATAATTAATAATAAGCTATAACCTGTTTATGTCCATGTATCTCTCCACTGTCCTTTTTATAATGTAGCACTATATGTTATGTGTATATTATATATATATATATATCATATAGCACTATCAAAAGAATATAATGTTAAATGATTGTCATTTAAGACCTTGTGCAATATAGCTCCCATCTACCTCCCTAGCCTTATCATTTTTCTTTTATTTTTGGTGAATCCTATGTTTCAACAAACTAGAATACTTGCCATTATTTTAAAATACACAAATAATAATCATCATTTTCAGATATGAAGGATAGATTTCTCTTAACTTTGTTAATTCTATTAAGACATTCTTAATTATTAAAATAAAATTATGTCACTATTTGTGTTATTGCTGTATTCTTTTGTATATATTGCATGTAGTGCAGAATTCTCAGACGTTTTGTAGTATGAAGAACCTTAATTTGAAGCAAAAATTCAGGGGAGCCTTGGACAGAGAAGTAATTACCTTCAATTTTGCTAGAATCTTGTGGACCAGGAAATTTGGAATCAGTGGATCAGAAGATCATGTATTTTGAGCTAGAAGACCATCTAGCTTAAAGATCATCTACTAAAATCTCTCTCATTTTATTGATGAGAAAACTGAAGACCATGAAGTTTAATTGACTTGGCCAATATCATATTGGTAATAAGCATCAATTGTAGAATTTGAACTCAGGTCCTATAAAGCAAAATCCAACAAATATTATAGGCCCTCTTATCAAAAGCCTATCTTTTGATATCAAAAAAACTTTTGAAGCATAATCAGTTTTTAAGATTCCAAAGAGTTTTGTCAGTCTGTTAGTAAACAAGCATTTATTAAGCACTTAACTAAATGTTAAGAGCCATGCTGAACACTGAGGATATAAAGAAACAATAATTTTTAAAAAATCCTTCTTTCGATGATGTTGATACACACAAGATAAATACAAAGAAGATGAAGATAAACTCCAGGAGGAAGATATCACCACTGGGGGGAAGAGAAAGGTATCTTGAACAAAGGGGAATTTGAGCTATCTTGAAGACAGAAATAATTGAGAAGAATTTCTAGGCAAGAGGGGACAGCAAAGGTTGAGGGACAGGAGATGGAGGATCCTTTTTGAGAAATTGAAAGGAAGCCAGTATAGCTTGAGTGAGAGTGAAGACAGACATAATAGGGTAGGAAAGGTAGGGAGGAGGTTTAAATGACAAACTGAAGACTTCATAGTTTATTTTGGAAGTAGTAGGATTAACTGGAGTTCTTTGGCAAGAAGGTGGGGGAGGGACATGGTGAGACCTACCTATGAGAAAAATGAGGCTGCTGAGTAGAGAATGCACTAGAGAGAGGACTGAGGGAATCAGACCAATTAGATGGTCATTACAGCAGTAGGGATAAGAGGAGAGAGTGTTGCTGATGAGTAAAAGGAGAGAAGGGGACATATTAAAGAGATGTAATAAAGGAAGAAATCTCAGGAGTTGGCCATGGATTGGAGTTGCCTGTGTAGAGGGTGAAAATTGAGTTTTAATGTTTTCACTCTTACAGTTCAGGACAAGTTAATCCATTGTTCTCTAAATTTGAAGAGGTGGAAGAGTCTCATTGGAGAGGAAAATAACCATAATCACTAGCACTCTTTTTTGAATTCTACTAAATGAATTTTGAATGAAAAAGACAGTTTGGAGGTAATGAAAGTGAAATGTACTTTTCTGGAGTCTTCTCTTTTTTGTAAGTAAGTCAGATATATTAAATGTACTCAGTAGAAAGCATAGTAATGAGAATCTATGTGGAGCATTAGAAAAGAAGGTGGAGGTTTCCTGAGTCTCCTGGCTATGGATTTAATTCTTCACTCCTTTATTTTAGCCTTGGAGGTAGGAAGTTACCCATAACTCCAGGCAGAGGTTGGTGATTATAGTATGTCTTCTGGTTTTCACTTTTCACTTTAACTAGGTGTAATTGATAAAAATATGAGGCTACAACAAGGATTAACAAAAGTTTGAAACCAGAACAAGGAATTAATCAAGTATTGTGGAGTTTTTTGAGAAATATATTAAATATAATAACTATATTAAAATATTTACATAGCACTATGAGTCTAATTTTTTTTCATCGGTCTTAAGAGAGAGATAATCACAAGTTTTATTATCCTCTTTTTATAGAAGAATAAGAGTGGTTAAGTGACCTATCCAAGGATTCTGCAGGAAGCAAGTATTAGGGTTGGGATTTGAATTGTATCAATCTAATCCATTTACTGATCATACTGATCTCATCCCTTCTTTCAAATCAAGACTGAAATACTACTTGAAATGCTTTGTAACCAGTAGAGAGGTCTCTGGGTTCCATAGAATACCATTGGAAAATTGCTGTCTTCGAGGAGCAAATTAGTTACCATAACTTCTCCCCTTTTTGGCGGTGGGTGAGGCAGGAGCTTCAGTCAAGGGCTGGGGTGATAGTCACTTTCGCACTGTCTTTACTTTGTAGAATGCTTAATGAGAAAACAATCTCTAACATTATAGATCTGAAAACTGCTCTGAAATCACTATTCTAAAGTGTCTCTTGGAGTGTTGACAAGCTAAATGACTAGCTTAAGTTGACCTGCCTCAGGCAGCATTTGAATCTAGTTCTTCCCCATTCTGGGATAAACTCCCTGACTAATACAAGATATTGGTTTTATTTTATCACACTTAGATTTAGCTTCCCTCTTTTTCTCCTTCTCTCCTCCTTTCCCTCCTTCCTTCCCTCCCTCTTTCTTTACTTTCTTCTTCTTTACATCTTTCTTCCTTTCTCTCTCTCTCTTCCAGAAGGAAAACTAGTCCTCTTTAGAAGAGTAGTATCTCATTCAAAGTGAGAATTGTGGAGTGAATCTATGTCTTGTGTGCTTATGGCTTGGGGCATGGGCTAAGATGAAAACAGTCCTGTGTGAACTGAAATAATTCTGAGGATACTTTTTTTTTGCATTTTCTGGGAGTTTGTTTTAAGACAAAAAAATGTTTATTGATAAATAAGTAGTCTAACTGGCTCAATGACTGTTGCAAAGGCCACCATCGTGAGAATTGAGTCTGGATATGTCAAAAGAGTCACAGTATTTCCCTTTAGTGTTTTCCACTCTGGTATGTCTCTTTCTGAATAAGGCAACAAACTGGTAGAAGATATTATCCAACTGGCCTGAGTGAATTCCAGATGTTAACCATATGACTGACCATCCATTAACTAACAAAAAAAAAGTTAAGGGAGAGGAATTCTCAGCATATATGCCGTTTTTAATAACCACGCAAAAACGACTCCTTATATCAACTCCACCTGCATGATAGAATGAACCTACATGAATAAAAGCTTCTTCTTGGGGGGCAGAAGGGAGAGTACAAACTATGTAGCATCTGTGATCCAATTCTTTCATTAAAAAAATAAAACTGCTGAATCAATACAAGCTGACTACAAACAGTTTTTTTTTTCTTCAATAAGTGGGGCCTCTATATTTAAAATTAGATTTTTAAAATGCAAAGAAAGGGAAATCCTTAGATCCCATACTCAATTATAACAAGCTCTTTAGATGTTATACAAACCATACATAAAACACTTATATTATTTTCATCTGAAGCTGAACATTAAAGACTTTTGCTTTTCAGAATATGGAAAAGAAACAACTTATATACTTAAAGGTGGATCTAGCTTTCTTGGCTTTCTTGAAATGGGATTATCGCCTACAGTAAACACCATCAAACTTCTTGGGTGGCATTTCTCACTCAGGAGCAAGCCATGCATAAATATTTTCATTAGAATTTAAATCTCTAATCTTTATAAATGGAACATTAGTAAAATTTATCCTCTAAGCAATGGCTGGATGACCACTTATTGGGTATGCTGCAGAGGGTTTCTTGTTAGGGAATGGTTGGACTTGGATGGCCTCTGAATTTCTTTCCAGCTCTGAGATTTTATGAGCCCGTAACATAATTTTGTATCAGAGAAAACTCTCAT
The DNA here is from genome assembly GCF_016433145.1 of Gracilinanus agilis. NCBI lineage: Eukaryota > Metazoa > Chordata > Mammalia > Didelphimorphia > Didelphidae > Gracilinanus > Gracilinanus agilis. The sequence goes on from NC_058133.1 coordinate 126,955,277, forward strand.
CCCTGACGATGATGATTTTTCAAATTTCATGTCTCCACAGATGTAGCTAAGTAGAAAACTTAAGATTTATGATTCAAATTCTAAAAATACTGTTTCATTCTTAGTTATCTAAATTGAGCCAACCAGGTTATATTGTATTCCTCCTGTAAAAAAGAGAAGTCAAAACATGAAATTAAAACAACTCCAACATGATCTATGTGAATAAGTTATTGAGGCAAAAAAAAACAAACAAACAAAATGAATGGATAAGTCAATAGATATTAATATCAATTATAATCTCTTCCTAAAGAAGTTAAGCTAAAAATGATGCAACAGCTGTGTAATTAGGAAACCTGGGTTAAAAGCTAAACTTTGTCCTATATAATCTAGGTAACCTTGCTTAAATTATTTACCCTCTTTGGATCGAAATTAATTTATCTACAAAATGAAAGGATTAGATTATTTGATACATGAGTTCTTTCAGTACTAAGCCTGGATTCTTTGTGTTTGAGGACCAGAGTTTAGAGACTGCTTTTGCCAAGGATCTATATTATTTAATGCATTTTTATCAGTGCCTTGATTAAAGCTATAGATGGTATATTCAGTAGATCTGCAGATGAAATAAAGCTGGGAGGGAAAGCTAAAACACTGGCTGTCAGAACCAAAATCCAAATGAATTTTAACAAGCTAGAGACTTATTATTATTAAAAATTACTGATAATTATTAATGTTTATAATTTATATTATGACTGCTTAAAATTATTCAACAAATCAGATGAAATTCAATAGGGACAGTTTGAAGTCTTTGGGAATAAAATTCAACTCAACAACTAAAATAAAAGAGATTTAGTTGTTCTGAATAAGATATTGGCTTTTAGGGGGCAACAATTCAATATGTATCTGGAGTATGATATGGCTGCCAAAAAAAGCTTAATGAAGTTTAGAGGTGAAGTAAATCAGTTTTTCAATAAATATTTATTAAGTGCCTAAAACATGATAGCCTCTAGACTAACTGCTGGAGATACAAGAAAGGTAAGAGATAGTCCTTATTCTCAAGGAGCATAAAGTTTAAAGAGGAAGACAACATGAAAAAGCCTATGTATGAAGAAGATATATACAAAATAAATTGGAGTTAAGAAAATAGAGAAAAGATCTACTATTAAGGAAAAATCAAGAAAAGCTTATAGGAGCTGGGTTTTTAGCTCTAACTTGGAAAAAAACAACAACAGTTAAGCCAGGAAAGATAAGGAAGGAAGAACATTCCGAGGGACTGATAATAAAATATTTTCTTTGAGGAACAGTGATGAAGTCAGTGTCACTGGATAGAAGAGTATGTGGTGGGGAGTAAGGTGTAAAAAGATTGGAAAGGGGAGTGGCTGGGTGGCTTAGTAGATTGAGATCCAGGCCTAGAGACAGGGGGCCCTGGGTTACAATTTAACTTCAGATACCTCCTAGCTGTGTGACCCTGGGCAAGTCACTTAATCCTCATTGCTGACTGCTCTTCTGTTTTGGAACCACTACATAGTATTGATTCCAAGAAGGAAGGTAAAGAGTTTTTGTGTTTTGTTTTGTTTTTAAAGACTAGAAAGGTAAGAGAAGGTCAGATTGTGAAGGGTTTTGAATACTAATGAGAAAAATTAATTCAGGAACTGAGAATGAACCACTGGTATTTACTAAGTAGTCTGACATAATCAGACCTGTCACTTAAGATTAATTGGATAGCTAAGTGGAGAATGGACTAGAGGGGAGACAGCCTTGAGGCACTGAGATCAATCAGCAAACTATTGTAATAGTTGAAGTGGGAGGTAATGAGGGCTTATATGGGGATGGTGGTAATGTCAGAGGACAGAAGATGGCACAAGTAAGAAATGTTACAAAGGTAAAATTCACAGGACTTAGCAATATTTTGGATATGCAAGAGTAAGAGAGAATAAGAAGTCAAAGATGTAAATCTGATTGACTAGGAAGATGATGGTCTCCTGAACAGTAAAGAACAGTTCAGAAAAGGGAAGACATTGTGGAGGGAAAGATAATGAGTTCAATGTTGGACATGTTTAGTTTATAAGGGCTATGAAATATTCTGTTCAAGATATCCTATAAACAAGTGCAGACCTGAGTCTGGAGGTTTGAAAAGAGTAAGTAGATCCTAAAACTCACCATAGAAATGACAGTTGAGACTACAGGAGCTGATGAGACCACCATGTGAAAAGCATAGAGAGAGGAGGGCCTTGAATAGAGCCTTGTGGGGCACCTTGTCTAATAGACATCTTGAAAAAAGATCTAGCAAAAGAGGATGAGGAGAGGTCAAGACAGGTAGAGGAGAGCCAGGATAGAGTAGTGCCATGAAACTCTACAGAGAAGAGGGTCATCAACAGTATCAAAGGCTGAAGAGAGGCTAAGAAAGATGAGCATTAAGAAAAGGCCATTAGATGTAGTAATGAAGAGATCTTTGGTCATTTTGAAATGAGCAATTTCAGTTGAATGATGAAGTAGGAAGCCAGATTGTAGGTTGTTAAAGAAAAAAAGAAAAGAAAAGAACGAGAGGAAAGGAAGGGGAGGAATCAATTATATATGTCCTTCCCAAGCAGCTTAATCACAAAAAGGAGATGAAATATGGGGTAAGAGCTAGTGGACAGATGAAATGAGGTGTTTTTTTTGAGGAAGGTGGAAACATGTGCATGTTTGTGGACAACAGTGAAGCAGCCAGCAGACTAAGAAAGTCTGAAGATAAATGAGAGGGTAGGGATGATGGAGGGAGCAATCTTTTGGAGAAGATGATAGCTTCTATTAATAAAGAAGGGATAGTTCCACTGGACCTTATCTGGACTACTGTGGCTTTTTTTTAGGCATCAAAGTTCAAGAGGGACATTAAGAAGCTGGAGACAAGTACAAACAGCATAGTGAAAAGACCATGACATATATGGACTGGTTGAAGGAAATGGGCATATTTAGCTTGGACAAGTCAGAGGGAACATCATAGCTGTCTTTGTATTTGAAGGGGTGTCATGTGAAGGAGAGATTACACTTGTTCTGTTGAACCCCAGGTGGCAGAACCAAGAACAATGGGTAAAAATTACAAAGAGGCCAGTGTCAGGGGGAAAACTGCTAAGAATCAGTTATCCAAAAATGGAGAGCTGCCTAATGAGGTAGCAGGTTCTTAGTTGGAGTCATCAAGCAGAGCCTGGGCAGTCATTTGATGAGCACATTATAGTGAGGATACCTCTGACATATGGGTTGGAGTAAGCGGCTGCTGTGGTCCCTTTTGACTTAAAATTTAAGTGATTCTATGTATTGAAAAGAGATGAGAAAAGAGGCAGATGATTTGGTAATTACTGATATTTTCATAAATGGTCATGCTACCAAAGGGATTTTAACTTAGTGCATATTTAGCAATTCAGTGGACATGTTTATAAAATTAAGGACAAAATTTTAATCACCGAATACACATAATACCTCTTCCCTATTTATATCTAATGGAAATCTGGAAAATTCTACATTTAATTTTCCTAGGAACAACAGGCCAGCATACTCAAGAATAAGAGAAATAACAATTAGGAAATAAATACACACTTATGAGAACCATATTGCCCACACTCCCAGTGCCATTTCATTCATTTAATAAAAAATCATTTTCAAAGTACTAACATACTACTTTAAGGGGCTAAGATTTCATGAGATTTTTTTTTTTTTTGCAGAACCTACCAGGTGTACCCTGAAGCATTGCCAAGTACTTTATGGCACTACAAAATCCTAAACATACCCTTCATTATTTAGATCCCATCATAGCTTGGGAGTAAAATGGTAGGTTTCTCTTTTTGCTTACTTGTCTTAACTTGTGCATAGATAAAACTAAGTAAATATAAGAGAAGACAGAATTTTCACATGATCTCAGTAAAAAGCAAGCAAATAACAGTAAGAAAGAAGTTAAGAGATACGTCAGAACACTTAAATAAAACCCTACAGAGAAGGATTTTCCACAAGATCAACAGGTCAAAGCTACAAAATCCTCAAACAGCCATGGTGAGACAATTAAATTTGAAAGCAACTCAGCTCATTGAGTGAAAGGATAACAATTTTTTTTTTGGTCAGGTGCTCACTTCCCAGATGGCATTTCTAAATACATTATAGTAACTGCAAATCTTCACTTTATGCTATGAATAGATTAAGAAGAGGAGAAGACAAGTAACAAATAATCAAACACTCAAGTCATCTGCAGTGGAGTCCCCTTGAAAAGTGCACTTCCATGAATAAAAGAAGGGTTGAAAATCCAATTCAGTTTTGAACACTCAGTTCTATAAATGGTTCTAAATCTGGAAAAGCTCAAGTTCCAGCTGAAAATGAAAATTTACCACAATCCAGGGAGCTCTTGACACAGGTCCTCCTACTTCTTAGTTTGCTTGGACAGGTGGTCATTTGGTTAGGATAGCAAATTGAGGAAGTGTTGAAGATGGAGTTGTCAGCTGGCAATTTGGAAGTGAGGAACACAGAAAGTTCTGGGCAAAACTTCAAGAACTGGAAGTTGTGAGCTTTGGGAAAGGTAGTGGAGAAAGAAAGGGAACTATATCAAGAACACCTGAGTTCAAACAAAGCCTGTAATGTTTCTTGTTATTCTTTTTATAAAAACTTTTGGAGGTATTTTCCAATCTTAGTTTTGGCATGCAAAGTGTTTATGTTTACCTTTAGTGACACTTAATGTGGGATTTGGGGGAGCTTTCTGTACTTAAATCATAATGGTAGTACTATATACTGGGGGTCATAATCCATCAGTGATTATTTACTGATTTAAGATGTACAAACTCACAAAAGTCCTGTGAAGTAGGTTATGCGATTACAAATACATTTGTATATATCAATACAGAGGTCAGTTTTAAAGGATTAACTCATGAGTAATTACAAGTCCAAGCTCTTAAGTTCAAAAATTCCATTCACTGGGTACTCTATAAAGATTTTCTGATATCTTAGTCTCCTTGGAAAAGGAAGTGGCTAGTCCACAGAAATTCCCTAGTCATGGATTTTTAGTTGAGCAAGAATTTTGAGGCAGTAAAGACTATAGCTAGGCAATGTCCAGTGGAACAATATCTAGCAACATCCTATGGAGATTATAAGAACAAGATCAGCAAGAGTAGCCTGAAGGCATAAGAATTCTAGAAATCTTGCAACATCAGAATATGCCTACATGTTTATCATACAAGTTCCACAGATTTAGTTACCATCTCTATGCTGATGATTCTCAGATCTACCTCTCCTACCCTGCCCTAATAAACTCCAATGGCTCATTGTCACCTCCAGGTTCAAATACAAAATCCTCTGGCATTCACAGCCCTTCATAACCTTTTCCCCTCCCACCTTTCCAGTCTTTCATCTTATTCTGTATGACATACTCTTGGATTCAGTGACTCCTGCCTGTCCCAGGAACATGACTGTCTCTCTCAACTCCAGTCATTTTCTCTGGTTGCCCCTCATAACTGAAAAACTCTCCCTCTTCATCTCTGTCAATTGGCATCTTTGGCTTCCTAAAAGTCCCAAATAAAATCCCAGCTTCTGTAGGAGGTTCTTCCTAACCTCTCTGAATTCTAGTGCCTTCCCTCTGCCAATTATTTCCCTTTTAGCCTGTATATATCCTGTTTGTACATGTTTGTTTGCTTGTTGTATTCGCTATTAGATTGTGAGCTTCTTCAGGGAAGGGATTGTCTTCTTTTTTTTTTCTTAATCTGGTACATAGTGGGTACTTACTAGATGTTTATTGACTGATTTTGGGGCCTTGTTTACATGTGTGTCCCTGCTTTAATGTGTTTATTCTCCTCATGGAAGCTAGTTAGTCCACAGTAGTGGACTAAGTCCAAGTGGCCAAGTTTTAGGGAGATGTTTTGATACTTCTTTTCCTATTGGGCCTTAATCTTTTGTACCTAGTGGGTCTGACACATGCCAGTTCTCTGTTAGCTTAGGTTCAGAACAAAATGAAACACTTATGGATTATCTACTAGTTAAGAAGGGAGGTTTGCTTAGCCATACTGAATGATATTCACCAAGGACAGCTCAGCACTTAGCTTAGGTAGATGAAGCTCTTCTCACCTCCAGATACCTGGTCAACAGTCAGGGCAAGATGACTCAAATGGAATGGTTTGGGAATGTCTTCCCAAGTCTGAAAGGTCTTCACTCTACATGGATGGCTCTTTTTATGCACTCTGGTCACCAGGAAGCCATTTAGGTATAGCCAGAGGCCACCAGGAAGCTGTGTCAAAGGAAGTATAGCTTGAGTCTCGGACCTCAGGATGATCAAGTTCAAGGGGCAACTTTTTCACCTTTCAGATAAAAACTTGCCCAACCTGAATGCAGATGAGGGTAAACCCTAATAGAGAGTTGTCCCATCACACACTCTTACTTTGAACTAATTTTGTCTTTTAGCTGACAATTGAAAGATAAGCATATCAGTAAGGGGACTGATTTAGACTAAGCTAAATATGGCTTGGAGTATATAGACTATGGAGTATTCTGAAACTGGGGTAGCTCTAATTTAGGGGCCCGACCTACTAGTTAGGGCTATGATTGCCTCTGCATGCTATAGAATATGTAGGTGAAGGATTTCGTTATAGTCAAGAAACTTTTGGGCTCTGAACCATATTTTCCAATATATATTTGTGTCATCTTTCCCAATCTCATTTTTATGCTAAATACACTATTAAAATATATACTGATTTACCTATCAGATTTTTTTGCATAATTTCTCCTCTTTCTTATTTCCTTCCAACAGGGGTTAATTCATAAGATACAATGATTTTTATCATGGTCTTTTTGAAAATGCTTATCCTAAGCAATATATTATATATGAATTAAAAATCATTTAAGTACTTACTGGATACAAAATACGGGAGCAAAAGCATAGATTTGGGATGTAGAGGGTTTATGTCAGAAACAGAGAGAAGGCAAGTTTCACAGGATCACAGAGTAGAACATTCCATTGAGTTGGAAAGAAAGGTTCCAGCCAAGTTGCACGGAACCTTAAAAATTAAACACAGGAATTTATATTTTATCCTAGAAGCAATAGAGAGTCATTAAAAGTCAATTCTAGAATTCTACCTCTGATATATACATTCATACCCTTACATATTTCGATTCTTCAAATACCTCATTACATTCCTTATAACAATAATTATTCTAGTATCCGCCAACAATCTCTTCCAATTGATCATTGGCTGAGAAAGTGTTGGAATTCGTACATTCATACTTATCAGATGATGGTATGGACACACAGACTAACACAGCAGCCCTTCAGCAAACCTCTACAACCATATTGGACATATTAGATTTATACTTACAATAGCATGACATGCTAAACAACAACTCATGAGACTTAACAACACATTTTTTCTACAAACATAAACACACTATCCTCCTAGGCTCCATTATTCACAGCCTAAAGAACAAACAAGACATTTGAAAAATAAGGGGCCTTTTGACCATTCTACCAATCACATCATCTGCCCTAATAACAGACAGTCTAGCACTAATAGGAACCCCTTTTCTAGCAGGATTCTACTCAAAAGACTCAATAAATGCATCATACACTCTCACATGAGCCCTGACTGTAATTGCTATCTCCCTCATAGTCATTTATAGCTTAGCCTTATCTGCCTTACTTAGCCACTGCCTCTTCCCATCAATATCACTTATCAATGAAAACAACCCAAATCTAATTAACGCTATCAGACACCCAGCACTAGGCAGCTACTTTGCAGCCTTCATCCTAACAATAAGCCACAGAACTGAGTAAGAAAGCCACATAGCCACATCTTCCTTGGCAGCAATACAGAGGGTGAACTGGAGTAGAGATTTCAGCAAAGAAAATGGAGGCTATAATCTCGATGGCTGGCATCTCAGATTCTATTTCTTTGGTTCTGAAGTGGTTTATTTTTTTCACTTTTATTCAAATTCCTTCAGATGACCCAGTCTTTCCATTGAAGGAGGTATACAGGGCATTTTCACAGGAACCATGGAAGTTCTTATCATTTTATTCAAACAAAAAAGTGTTCTTACCTAACAAAAGTAAATTACTTTTAAGGAGGTATGATCATCATTTGAGTCTCTCCTGTACATGATTATACTTGAATTAATCCTAAACCTTGCCTCTAGTACCTAATGTCCAATTTTCTAATATATACCTCTACCTACATGACCCATTGGCACCTTAAATTCAACAAACTGAATTCATTATCTTTTTAACTTCTGTGGATCAAACTATTATTCTCTAAGTCACCTGGTTTTGAGGTATGGCTAATAGAGTAGGAAGAGTCAATCAGTTGCGACTTCCTATCAATTCTACCTCCTCAATATCTCTCCTCACTATTCACATTATCACTATAGCTTTAAGCACTTATCACCATTTGCCTGGACTATTAAAATTGTCTCCTAATAGGTGTTCTTTTCTTCACTGTCTCCAAAAAAAATGATCACACCTTTATTAGCATTTAACATATGTTGGCTAAGAGGTAGGTGTATGGCTATTGAGGGAGGACTAGCACATTTGGTGTGAGGGTTTGCTGAGCCCTTTTCAGGGATGCTCATCCATCTTTGGTATCTACCTTTCACTCAACTATCACCTGTGTAGCCAGGTGGGCTAAATCAGGCTGAGGGTAACCAATAGACTTCCAACCAGTCTGTGACTTAATGGAGATGTCTACCCCAAGTATGTGAATAATTCCCTTGGTAGAATAAGCAAATGAGAACACTTTTTTCCAATGGCTTGAAGGCAGCTGACACAGGCACTGTGGAGAGCTTAGAGCTTATTGAGGATGCCAAGGTCATTCACTGCATCCTGAGCCACTGTCAGTCATCTTGACTTCTGTCTTGTCATTGGACTTGGATGACTCTGGAAGAGAGAGTGAGGTTGATGACTTGGTCAGCTCTGCCTCACTTAAATTCAATTTATGCTTGAGTTAAGATATCGCCCTGTGATGTCACAAGTTCTCTTTGAAACAAAGGAACAATAATATGTGTTGGCTAAGTATTGAGGATACAGAGAAAAAGCAAAAATAGTCTCTGCCCTTAAGGAGCTTATATTATAGACCTGTGTCAGCGAACCCAGGGCACATGTGCCAGAAGGGCTGCTCCCCCCCCCCCTCCACCATGCCTGAGGACATTTCTTACTTCACTCACCCCTCTGCCCAGCAGTCCAATGGAAGCAATTCTTCCCTACTCTGAGGGTGATGAAGTGGCTTACATGCAGCATGAGGGTTGTAGTTTGGGCACTTGGTCTAAAAGGTTTGCCATCACTGTCATAGACTAATGACATAAAATATATAAGATAAATACAGAGTAGAGGGAAGGTGACCTTTTATATAGCTTTCTATGGGATATGTATAATTTCTCTATCCCAGGGGTTGGCAATCCTTTTGGCCGTGAGAGCCATAAACGCCACATTTTTTAAAATGTAACTTCGTGACAGCCATGCAGTGCTCACAGTGCCCCTCTGTAACAGTGCCTGAAAAAGAATTGACTTTATGGCTCCTGCAGAAAGAGCCATATGTTGCTGACCCCTGGTCTATCCCATTTAAAAATGTTAAGTGTCCCCTCTTCCTTGTAACATAAAATACCTATCTAGAATCAGAGGAGCCCTAATCTATCTTACCTTACTTTTTTTTTTTTTTAACCTTACTCTAGTAATAGTACCCTTGTCATAATCTTCTTACAAGTAAACTGGACTTGCAAGTTTTTCTACAAATTTGACATTTCTTTTCCCAATGTCTAAGACATAATGGTAGGAGCTTGGGAAATGTTTTAGCTGATGAATTCTCTAGTCCACATTCCATTTGAATAAAACTGTTTTCTAAGCCTAGAATGCATTTCTTACATCTTCCTTCAAGGCTTCTTAAGTGCTACCTTCTTCATCAATTCCCCTGTGGTCAAAAGTTTCTTTAGATTTCCCTAGAGTACTTTGTTTACTAAAAATCCTCAACTCCATTAATCTCCTGCTTTATATTTACTTAGCTATGTGTATGTTGAGTTTTCTGTGCTGTCCTTTATCTCCAAACCCCTTCCTTCCCTCATAATCTTTAAGGACAGGAATATTCCTTCCTTCTTGCCTTCCTTCCTTCCTTGTCCAGAACCTGATATGGTGCTGGACACTGTGGTATATAAGACCTAGTCAACACTAAATAAATATTAATCAATAAATGTATTGTGCTGACTCTCAATAAACTGAATGGAAAGGAGAACCCAGTCTGTGGAGATGCACTACATTATAATATCTTGTGGACAGTAATTACCAAATCTGTAGTATGTCATTCCCAAAAGAAATTTTAGGAGACAAAACATCATTATACATATTTAATAAAATATTAAAAATAATATATTATATACCCTACTTAAGGAGAATTGTTTTAAATGTCATTTAAATTAAAAACCTCAAAATATAACCCTTGAGAGTGGTCCTTTTCTACAGACCACTCACTTTTACCTTCCCTAAATAGCTTTGATTGATAACTTAAATATTAAGTAAATTAAATTATAAACCATGAGATCTTTATTTTGTCTCCCTCCATCCCCATTTGCTTATAGAGCATATACAGCACAAAAAAAAAAAAAAAAGGTCCCTGGTAGAAATTTAGCAAAATGCTGAACACACAGTAAGCACTTAGATAATTGATTTTTTTAAATAAAATTTTAATGCATTTTGTTAAATATTTCACAATTGCCTGTCAATTTTTTAGTCATACAATAAAAAAAATATTTCCATATTATCCTTGTTGCAAAAGAAATTAGTTCTCTTTGAAGATAGCATTTTCCCCAGAGGATACATTGGAATTACTTTGGATTACTGTCTTGATCAGAGTAGTTAACTCTTTTTGATCATTCTTCCAACATCGCTGTTACTATATACAATACTCTTCTGGTTCTGTTCACTTTACTTTGCATAAGATCATATAAGTCTACTCAAGGTTTTCTGAAACCATCCCCCTCTTCATTTCTTATAGCAAAATAGTATTATTTCACAATCATATACATAACTTTTTCAGTCATCCTACAATTGATGGGTATCTTCTTCATTTTCAATTCTTTGACAACACAAAAAGAACTGCTATAAATATTTTTGATAAAAAAGTTCCTTTTCTCTTTTCTTTGATCCCTTTGGGATACAGATCAATCAGTGGTATTGCTAGGTCAAATGGTATGAAGAGTTTTTTGGCTCTTTGGGCATAGTTTCAAATTGTTCTCTAGAATAACTGGACTGGTTCATAAGTTAGCCAATAGTGCATTAGTGTCCCAATTTTTCCACATCCTTTCTAGCGTTTGTTATTTCCCTTTTCTGTCATGTTATTCAATCTCGACAGATGTGAGGGAGTATCTCAGAGTTCTCCTAATTTGCATTTCTTTATATAGCAGTAATTTAGATCATTTTTTCATATGACTACTAATAGTTTTGATTTGTTCTTCTGAAAATTGCGTTTATATCCTTTAACTATTTCATTAATTGGACAATTACTAATTTGCTTCAGTTTCCTACAGATTTGAGAAATAAAGACTTGATCAGAGAAACTTGATGCAAATTTATTTCCTCCATTTTCCTATTTTTCTTCTTATTTTTGGCTGCATTAGTTGTATTTGTGGGAAAATTTTTTTAACATCACGGAATCAAAATGATCCATTTTACTCTCTAGGATCCTCTCTATCTCTTATTTGGTCATAAACTCTTCCCTTACCCTTAGCTCTGACAGGTACGTTTTTCCATGATTCTCTGATTTTATGTATGACATCACCCTTAATGTCTAAATCATTTATTCATTTTGACTTCATGTTAGTGTTTGGTATGAGATGTTGGTCTGGGCCTAGTTTCTGTCAAACTGTTTTCCATTTTTTCCAGCAATTTTTGTCAAATGGTGAATTCTTACTCCCCTACCCCCCAAAGCTTAGATCTTTGAATTTATCAGACACTTAATTACTATGGTCATTTATTACTATATACTATGTACTTGCTCAATTTTATTGATTTATAATATGGTTTGAAATTTGGAATTGCTAGGCTTCCTTCCTGTACATTTGTTTCAGTGGTTCCTATGATATTCTTGACCCTTTATTCTTCCAGATGGATTTTGTTTCTTTTTTCCCTAACTTTATAAAATAATTCTTTGATGATTTGATTGGTATGTCACTGAATAAGTAAATTAACTTAAGTGGGATTGTTACTTTTATCATATCAGCTCAGCCTACACATGAGCAATAGAGGTTAAAGAGGTTTCCCTCTTTAAATTGAATTCATCAATTTTATTTTTTATAAAATTAGCTTTTATTTATTAGTTTATTAATTTACTGTTTTTAAAATAAAACCAGATTCTAGAGTTATTGTTTTATGGATTAGCTCTTAGTTTTATTTATTAATGTATATTAGTTTCTAATTCATTCTGCTATCCACTTGTTTTATAGTTTAGTTCATGACATTCACATTCATGATTACTAACTGCATCGTCCTCCATCCTATTATCTTATATTTTTCCTTCTCTTGGTATCCAGTCCTTTCTGTTTCACTTCTGATTCTTGCCTTCTTTTACCTGCCCTCCCTTTTAATGCCCCCTTTTCTTATCTCCTCCTACTTTCCTGTCGAGTAACACAGATTTCTATTACCAATTGAATATATATTTCCATGTGTATATTATATATGGGGAGAGACAGTTCTTCATTTTATACCTCTTTTATGTGAGATAATTCCCCCCATTTTCCTCCTCCTTACCTCCTTCTCCTGGGCATGCCCATTTCTTGCTTATCATGCTTTCCATTTTATGCCTATATGGTCATTGATTTAGGGCCACCTTAGAAACTGTCAAATTCAATCCTTCATTTTAGATGGGGTCAGAGATTTAAGTGAATTGTCAGGGGGAAGGACACCAGCAGGTCAGTGAGAAGGGATTTTCCTCGAGGACCCCCAGGTCTATCCACCTGTCCTACTCCGTGCCCCTCTCTTTCTTATATATACTTATATTACTTATTCTCAAATACGTTTACTCTAATACTGAGTTGAAATGTTTATTTCAAACACGGGAACTAGCATTTCCTACTTGTGTGACTTCCTTACCTATAGAATATGAAGGATGACCTTGGAGGACTGAAAGTGAGCTTTTAAACCCCTTGGCTTGCTGGGAAGAGGGAGCGCGCCCCCGATTTCGGGAAGATTGCCAGATCCAGTGCGTGCGCGAGCCCGTAGGCAGACGTGAGTTGGGGTTGGAAGAGACCAAGGAGGAGCGAGAGAGACAGAAGAGGTTGGGCATCATGGCTGCGGTAATGGGTACCTCCGCGCGGCTGCGGCAATTCGTGGTGTCCCCCACAGGGCAACATACCGCCTCTCTGATCATGCTGCACGGTTCAGGTGGATTACTGATTTATGCTTCGGTTTTTTTTGCGGCGTAGGTAGAGGGGATGGTCTTTCCCCACTCCTGATGATCCCTTCCCCTTTCAGGCTTGAGAGGTTCGAGACCTGCGGGCCTGGGCTGTGGCTGGAGAGGCGCGTGCTGGTCTTAGCTGCGCAGGCTCAGAACGCCTAGACCCGCCCCTGGCCCCTTCCTACCTCTCTTCTCATTCGTCCTCCACGTTGCCGCTCCCAACTGTCTGAATCCTCACCCTGGAGGACTTCGGCTTCTCGGATCTTAGTTTTAGAGAAACTATCCATCCCACCCTCAACCCTTACCCCCTTTCTTCATTTTACATTTGAGGAAACGGGCTCCTAGTGACTTGCCTAAGTTCGGTTCTGCACGGGTACTAAATGGATCTTTTCCGTATCTGTTGACTCTCCTGCAAGACTGTGGCGTAGTCCATAGCCCTGGCAATGAAATTAATGATTCCAAAAATGCGCTTAGCTGTGTGGCTATGACCTGGGCAAGTCACTTAGGATGATGATAATAATAATACCTGATATTTATATACCATTTTGCTTATCTCACAACCCTGGGAGGTAGGCATTAACCCCATTTTACAATTGAGGAATTTGAGGTTAAAGGATTTGCCAAGCCAGGCTTCAAACTGTTAAATGTCTGAAGTCTTTGAACTCAGTATTCCCAAATGCCTGCGAGGTATGCTATCTACTGTGCCAACTTGGCAATTCTTTTGGGATTTAAGTTGCAGAGGATTTCCCATGGGGCAGTGGTAGAAGGAGTTTCCTCTCCTTGTTCTCTTTCTAGCTCTAGAGCCCAATCACTTCTTCCTCTGAGGACAATGACAAGACTTTGCCTCTTTGTATTCCAAAACCTTATCACAGTACCTGAGGTACAGCAGGCACTTCATAAATGTTGGTTAATTAATGATTGAGTAATACTACCTTTCTTCCATCAGCAACTTTCACTTACTACTTCTGATAAAGTTCTAAACTGATGGCACTATTGCCCTTAAAACATTTGCATTTCCATTTCAAAGTCAAATACTTGAATTTTCCACTGCCTCAGAGAAGCAGCATTGTACAGTGGAAAAGACAGTGAACAGTAGGAGTGAAAAAATGAGAATTTTTTAAAAAGTCCTGAACCTTACTTGTGTATTTACATGTGTTCTGGGGCCAAGTCTCTTGCTCTATTCCTCACTTTCCTCCTATGTAAAATGAAAGGTTGAATTAGATGACTATACCTTTAAGCTCTGAATACATGAACCTATGATTTTCTTATAAGCAGAATTCTTTGTAAATAAATCAGGGAGCACTATATAAATGTGAGCTATTATCTATTGGCATTTACACAGAATATAAGTTAGAGACAGTGATATTTGGGAATGACTTAAAATTATTAATTTTACAGATGGAGAAACTGAAGCCCAAAGAGATTAATTGATCCATCCAAGGTTGAACCCAGTTCTGAAGATTCCCCATATTCAGACTGCATTTCAAAGACAATTACAGTCTAGATGGGGAAAAATGAACTTAAAAAGTTATTATAGTTATCAAGTTATTACATTTGAAGATAACAATAAATAGTTATTTTACAAAACATTACATAATCATTAGAAACAACCTGACAGTGGCTTGAGTCCTGGGTTTAGAATTGGAAGACATGGATTCAGTTCCTGATTTTGACCTTAATTAGGTTACAAAGAATTCTAGAGGAGCAAATGAAAGAATTTCTCCTTGTTTTTGAAAAATATTAGGTCTGTCTGCTACAGGTATATGATTAGCAAATGATGAATAATAATTGTCACAGTTAAATCAGAGATGAATTAAGCCCAAATTTTAGAGAAACTAGGATTTACTCTGAATCTTAGATAAACATTAAAATATCATAAATTTAAAGTTTACATACCCTGAATTTAGTCAAACCATATCATTTAGTATAACATAATAATTTAGTCTAACCCTCTTTGTTTTACAGATAAGGAAAGGAAGACCCAGGGACTTGAAGTGACTCCAAACTCAGTATTCATTTGTTCATACCACTACATATTGCTTCCTGTAGTAGAGTTCAGATTGTGCCTTGAACTATGGATTTAAGGAGTTTTAGCCATTATCCTAAAAGTAAAGGGGTCCATTGAAAATTTTTTAGTGGAGGAATGATAAGGGATATAGGAAGATTAGTTTTTATGGCACATGTGGGATGAATTAGGGTTTGGGGAAAGGTAATAGGAAAAGATTTTTAAAAGGAAATTGCAGGTAGGCTATTGAAGTTCTTGAGATTATAGGAGCATAAAGTAGGTGGTGTCAGAGAAATAGAAAGGATGAAATGAACCATTTTAGGAAGAAAGAATCCATTGGATTTTGTGACTGGAAAGGGAACAAAAGAAGAGGGTGGAGCCAAAGATTGTCCCAATGTTTTAAACTTATAAAATGGTAAAAGGTAAAAATCTCACACCCTAAGTGCCTAGAAAATCCAGAATGATCATGTTTGATTTCATAAGTAGTTTTGTTTTTGTTTTTTTAGAGAACTCCAAGCCTTGTTTACTTTATTCAAATATCTTTCCTTATGTATAATTTGAAAAGAATTACTGACAGTTTTACAACTTCTAACTTATTCTTGGTTTCTAATATTTTTCTTACTGATGAAGGAAATTTTCCAAAGATTTCTTTCAAAATGCAAGTAGTGGAACCCTTTTATATTAAATTCCCAATAAATACTTGTTGAATTGAATAATGCTGCTGTTGGATAACAAGATTGACATCTATTTTGGAGACTAGCTAAATTAAAATTTTATTGTATGTAGTTAGATTTGAAGTGCAAATGTTTGGCTCATGGTGTATATGGATTTGTGTAAAAATGAGCCATTATAACAGGATTTTATTTTACTGTTATGTGATGGAGAATAATTCTTCCCAGGTGGAGTTTGAGGATGTATAAGCATCTCTTATTTGTAGCAATTTGTTTTTCTTTCCAAAATGGAAAAGATTTTCAAAAATATGTTTTTGCTAGTTAAAAACTTGAAAGGAACCAGATACTGGGCCTCACTTGTAATCTGTAAGAAAACAGGTGGAAGGTAAGGTTTGGCCCATGTTAATCTGAGCCTTTTTTACCACTGAGGCATGCATTAAAAACAATTAGAACTCCTTAATGTGACAGGGAAATAATTGCACATTTAACTTTTCTTAAATGGAAAACAGAATAAATTTCACTGAGAATTTGTTTAATTCAATCAGCTGGTTTTAGTTTGTTCTTTTACTGTTTTTTGTGTTAGCAGGATTTTGGAGTATGTGAAAATGAGGAAATTAATGAGGCATACTATCTTTTGTATCTTTTAAAGTATTAACTTTAATTCTTTAAGGAAATAATTTTGAGTAGAAAGAGGAAATTGTGTCTGGAGGGTGACTCCATGAATAGTTTAAGTATTGTACAGTTTATTATTTTTATTCTTCATTATATTTGGAATGTAGCTAAAAGAACAACTCATGAAAAAGCAAATTGTTTTAATCAATATTGTTTTATTCTATTTTTTGCTCATTAGCATTCTTCACCACTTAGGTTATCTTTTTATTTAATAGCTGATGTCTGTTGTTCCCAGGACTTTGATCCACTATCAATGCAGGATTATTATAAACAATATTATGATGTGAGAGTTGAAGGGATCTTAGAGTCTTTGGAGTTCAACTCCTTAATTTTAAAGAAAGGGAAACTGAGACCCAAAGAGATTAAGTAACTTGCTCTTGCTCACACAAGTAGGTGATAAAGTCAGGATTTGAACTCATATTCTCTGTTTTTAACATTATATGTACATATAAAGTAATCATTATCCTTCATTGTAGTCATAGTAGTGATCATCTTTTCAGTGGAGTTTAGATAGAAATAATCTTAGTACAAGTTACTAGTTTATTCTTCTCTTCAGAATTAGGTAAGTGGATTAGATAAAATATGAATATTGTCATATAAGCCCATCTTCTTTAAATTCACTGAACATATGTTTAGGACAACTCCAGGAACAGATAGGATGAGAAGAATATTTCTACATGATCTTGACTTTTTCTACTAGATCTCTATATTTTGGAAGTTCCACATAGCTTGGAGATTGAGTGTTTGGCACAGTGGCATCTATAAAAGATGCTGTTCTTGAATTTGTATAGATTGTTGCTATTTGTGAATGATATTGGCAACAATTTAATCTCTGATAGTGATTTTATTCTAGTGCAGATTATTAAATTCTTATAGTAGTTTTAGATTTATTTGTATATTTGGAATGGAAATCTGTCATCTGTTAATTTTTGAAAGCTACTGAGTTTCTAATACATATATATATATGTATGCATACATATATATATATGTATAGCCATCAAATAGTGTCTAGCTAGGCTCAGTAGATGCTAACTTTTTATAGCCTGCAGTGATACTTTACATATGTTTCTTCTGTTTCCTTGTACAGTTCACATTAATAAGTACAAAGCTGCTTAAAGGATAATTCTTTTTTAATTTATGGTGATCTGATCCTTAATTACAATCATAAACCTCTCTATTTTTATAAACAAGACTTGCATAAAATTAGGTAGTAGAGTCACAGAATCTTTCAGGTAAAAAGCAATAATCTATACAAATTTAAGAACAGCATCTTTTATAGATGCCACTGTGCCAAACACTCAATCTCCAAAGGAAGAGGTGTGTAAGAGTTAAAATTGGTTTTGGTCAAATTAAGAGTTATAAAAAGTTGTTGTGGTTGCTGTTTATAAAAATTAACTCTTAAATCACGAGGCTCTTAGTAGCTTTATTACAGCAAAGTAGAGATAATTAAGAGGGAAATGTAGGAAGAAGGTAGAAAATATTGCCTAGTTAAATACTCTAAGTCTTGATCTGAGTGCCTCCAGACTTCCAGTGTGAATCTGAATGTGAATCTCATTAGCCCATGAGAGAGTCTCAACTCAAGCAAGTCATTGAAGCTGAATTCCTTGAGCCACTAACGCAGAATCCCTCTTTCAGCAAAAGCCACCAAGGCAGAATCACCAACACAGAAGTAGCTCCAATGCAGAAGTGCCTGGTTAGCACTCTGGTCTCACCTTTTATAGCCTTTTTCCCATGTCACCTCCTGTCTCTCTGGTTTCTACTTCCTTTCACAGTTGGCTGGTCTATCACATCTCAGGAATCAATCATAGTTTCTTAATTTGCCTGGCAATGGTGGGGTGGGGGGTGGGGCAAGGCAGTGCTTGTGGGATCCACTCCTGGCCTTTGAGGGTGTGAATTTCCTTTTCTAGTAAAAGATTCTTCAAGTTTTTGACTAAGTGTGGAAGGAGGGGCACTCTAAGTTCTTGATTGATTAAGTTAAATTAAACAAAGGAGGATAAATCCATTGCCACAGGTGGCAGAAGAAAATTCAGAGGCAGCTATTTGTTGATCATATCATGGCAATAGCCAGGCTAAGAAAGGTAATCAACATTTATATACATTTCAGGTACTATGCTAAACACTTTACAGATATTATCTTATTTAATCAAGTCCTGTTGTCTTCCAGAAGCATAAGGCATAATGAGGAACCTTCCAGGATTTATCAGAATGAATGAACATACACTTCTGGTATTTTACATGCACACCATTGACACTGCCTTAAATAATTGAAAGGTATTGCCAGTGATTTTGAAGCGTTGGAAAATAAATGGAAAATCAAAGTGACACCTTTTGAAAAGTTGCATTTTCCCCACAATTGACTTTTGAATGAAAGGGATGCAGAAGGGAAGGAAGGGGGGATGGAAGGAGGAAGAAAGGAAGAAAGAAAGGCCTAAAATACCCAAAGTAAATAGCAGCTGGCTAAAACTTTTCTGAAAATGAGATTTATTTATCAGTGTTTAAAAAATTGAGATGATAGTTTGCTAGCCAGAGAGGAATTACACTTAATGAATCTTACTTAGAATATATCTGTTAGATATATTGAAAATGCTATCAAAAAGGGTTTAAATTAAAAAAGAATAGGTGAGAAAGAAGACTTGTATAGATAGTCCTCAAATTAGGTACCAATGAGATTAGCTATAAAGAAAGAATACAAATTAGTAGCTGAGAAACTCAGTAGATACATATCTTAAAAAAATGCAAGAAAAGAGACAATAATAAAAATCAGGTTCTAGGGTATCTATGCACAGTGCCCAAATTTGAGACAACAAATGAGGAACTAAAGGTGTTAATGCAAGGAGGAAAATTTATCCTCATTAGTGTCACTGAGACTTGGTAAAATAAGAGCTGTGATTGAATCATGACTCTGGATGAATGTTCTTCATTCAAAAAAAAAAAGGATAGGCTTAGGAGGTAGGATATAGCGTCAGATTGTTCATTAAGAAAATATACTCATGAGAAAATTGAGGAACCAAAATGGTTAATCATAACAGTAGATTGGTGAAATTCAGTGACAGGAGAGATAAGTGATTTTGTCATTGTACTATTCTAAAAAACACCTGGATGGAAAGAAGGAGTAGATGAGGAGTTTAGGAAACTTCACAAGAGTGGTATAGAAGAATGATAAAGTAGTAATAGGAAGTTTCAGTCATCCAGACATTTACTGGAGTTCTCTTTTGGCCAGTGGCAAGGCAGCTAATAAGATATTGACTTACTTTAATTATAATTTCATCTTTCAAAAAATGGAAGATTCAACAAAAGGAAATTCTAATCTGGACCTTTTGTTTTCACTAATAGTTAGAAAATATTTGGTGTTGTAGAAATGATGAGATTCCTGAGGGAAAGTTATCATTGTCTAGCCTAGAGTTCTGGATAAAGGAGGAAATATAGGTATAATCTGTTTTGTATCCTTAGATTCTGAGAAAATATTTCGTAGAATTCAGTCAATAGACTAAAATGCTTCAAGGGAAAGTCAACCCAAAAGAAATGAGAAATGCTCAAGAATGAAATTCTAAGGACAAAAGGAAACAATTAGAATGGAAAAAAAAAATTGAGATTTGTTTGAAGAGACCAATGTGGAGCAGGGAAATCACCAACCAACTTAGATTTCAAAATAAGTGTTAAATAAGAAGTAAAGCAAAGTAGCAGAGACTAGAAGAGCATGATCTACTTTTAAAATTGTATCAGGAATCTTGTTTGTTTTTAACTGGAAAGACCAAAGATAGAAAATGGCCTTTGGGGTAGAAAGGATAGTAGTAATTATAAATATTTCTCAACAGAGAGCACAAAGAGCTATTCAGTTCTTAATTTGCTTCTGTTTTCTTTCTGCCAAGGAGAATGACCTTTACATGACTAGAAAAGACAATACAAAAATGACTAGGGAATAGCTATCTACAATAAACAAGGAATATGGGAGAGATACCAATAGATTGCAGAAAAGGTCAAGACCTGATTTTCGAAAAGTCAAAAAGATCAAAAACTGTGTTTTTTATCAGTGAATTAGACTTTTATTCCTAGGAAAATTTGCACATTATTAAAAAGATAGTTGATCTAGAAACCAAAACACTGATGGTTTTATCCAGAAGAGGTCATGCCAACTAACATCCGTCCTTCCTTCCTTCCTTCCTTCCTTCCTTTCTTCCTTCCTTCCTTCCTTCCTTCCTTCCTTCCTTCCTGTCTTCCTGCCTTCCTGCCTTCCTCCCTAGTAGATGAAGGGAATTCTGGGGTTAGGGTTTACCTGTGACAGCTAAATGACACAGAGGATAGGTTTCTGGGCTTTTATCATTTAGTAGCTGTGTGACCTTGGACAAGTCACTTAATCTCTACCTCAGTTTCCTCAACTAAATGTAATAATAACACCTATCTTACAAGGTTATTGTGTGTATCAAATAATCTTTGTAAAGTGCTTAGCACAGTAGTCAGTACATAGTCTTTGCTTAATAAAAGCTTATACTGTTCCCTTCCTCCTTCCCAGATTTGTCAAAGTTTCTGATAAGTATCATACTGTTATTAAGAAGAACCTGAAAAGATATGGATTCGATGATAATATAGTCAGATGGATTCACAACTAATTGGATGGCTTGGGCTCCATGATGAAAGTTAATGTTTTATTGGCACCATGGGAGTTCTTTAGTGGAGTATCCCACAGGGATCTCTACTTGATCCTTTACTATTTAACTTTTTTTTTCAATAATTTGGGTATAGGCATAGATACTCATTAAATTTTCATATAAAGTTAAGAGGAATAAGTTAGCACACTGGATGATAGAATTGGTTGAAATCTGAGCATACTTAATCTGGAGAAGAGAAGATCTAAAGGGCTATGCTGAGAAGCAGGCAGCATGGTATATTAGACAGAACTCCAGAGCAGGGGAGTTGGAGTCAGAGGACTTGGGGAATGAAAGCCTGGGTCACGTGAAACCAGAGGTTATGGAGTTGGAGCCGCATCCCCAGCTCTGCCACTTCATACCTAGGCTTCATTTTCCTTATCTGTCAAATGAAAGGTTGTACTACATGACCCAAGATCCCTTTTAACTCTAATTCTTTGACAATAATTGTATTACAACTGTCTTCAAGTAGATGAAGGTCTTCACATGGAAGAGGGATTATTAGACTTGTTCTATTTAGTCCCAGAGGGAAGAACCAGAAGTGGAGTGAAGTTGCAGAGAGTTACATTGAGGTTTGATGTTAAGGGGGAAAAAAATTACAAAGAACTTTCTAACAGAGATATCCAGAAGTGGGATGGCCATGGTGAATACCTCTGTCTTAGAGAAAGTCTTCAAGCTTCCGAGTTGAAATGACCATTTGTCATATTTTGTTGTTCATCCTTCATTCCAAAAAGGATCTGTGACATCACAGGGTGATATCTTGACTCAAGCATGAATTGGATTTAAGTGAGGCAGAGTTGTATGAAGTTGTCAAGCTCATTCTCCCTTTGAGAGTCATCAAAGTCCAGTAGTAAGACAAAAGTCAGAATGACTGGTAATGATGATCCATGATACAGTGAATGACTTTTGTGTTTTCCATGCCTGACCAAGCTATAAGCTGCTTCAGGCACCCTCATGGCAGTTGGAACAAATTGTTCTTATTTGCTCATTCTGCCAGGGGAAGTCTGCACATGCTTGGAGTAGACATCCCCCTGACTCATCAGATGGGTTTGAGCCCTGTCAGTTAGCCTCAATCTGTTTTTGCCCAGTGTGCTGAGATGGTTACGGAGTACAGTATTTCCCCACCTACTCCCAATCCTCCCTCTTGATTTTACCAACAGGAAATTAATGTCTAGACTTTATTTTCAAATATATACTAAGTTGTCAGAATAATAATAATAATTCGCAACTGATTTTTTTCATACCTCAGGGTATTTATTGTTTTATAGGACATGAAATTTTATTAAAATAAAATTTAGATTTCTCAAGGTAAATAAGTCAAAATGTATCAGAGCTATTCTTGTAGTAGTCATTTAGTGAAACCAAACAATGTCTTAATATAATTTTTTAAGTTTATAATTTTGGAGAGATTTTCTTTTAATGTTTTTCCTAAGATAAGTTTAACATATCAGAAAATCCAAAACCTCATTATCAAATCCCTCCCCCAGGAACTGGTGTTGAAACCATGAATGAAGTCAAAGTATTTTGGGGTTATTGTTAATTAAGACTAGCAGTTCTGTTTCTTCATATTGTTAGCTTCCAGGGATATAGCATAAAAATCTTGGAAATTTTTTTGAATAATATAAATCTACCTAATTGTCATGTTTTTCTGCTTTTTGAATGTTGGTTATGTATCATTTATAATGTGAATATCATTATAATTGCTCTAAGTATAATTGATTTTATAAAGTATGCCACAAATAAATTTAGTAGTGAAATTTATGCTCAACTAATATTTAACAATTTCAGTGGAACAATTTTGGTTTATAGCCTATATATTTAAAATCTTTAACTTCTGTATTCTCAGGTGATTCTGGCCAAAGATTCAGAGAATGGATCAAACAGGTTTTAAATCAAGATTTAGTCTTTCAACACATTAAAATTATTTATCCAACAGCTCCTTTGAGGTACGTATTGATTAGACTCACTGACCAATATAACATTTGTAACATAAAATGCTAATAGTAACAATATTGAAATCTGTTAAAATTCATTCATTATGCTTTGACTTTTTAATAAATGAGTCATTATTTTAAATTAAATTTTTTACTACTTAAATTGAACCCCAAAGTTAGGGAAGATCTCTCATAATCTCTAAGCTTGTTTCATTATTTTTTTTAAACCCTTAACTTCTGTGTATTGGCTCCTAGGTGGAAGAGTGGTAAGGGTGGGCAATGGGGGTCAAGTGACTTGCCCAGGGTCACACAGCTGGGAAGTGTCTTGTCTGAGCCTGGATTTGAACCTAGGACCTCCCATCTCTAGGCCTGACTCTCAATCCACTGAGCTACCCAGCTGCCCCTTTGTTTCATTATTTTAAATCATTTTAGGCCAGTATTTTTATCCTCCAAAGGAATTCTTACTTGAATATTATTTCTAGATTTTTTTATCACATGAATAAATTTAACCTTTTGTATTAAGATGAAACCAAAAACAGGGTTTTAATATAAGTCAATCACAGTTAGAACATAATAGGCCTTTTTTTCATTCATGAGTGAAACCCAATGGTAGAATTGGATAAGTTTTAATGGATTTTTCAAGTAAGGGCTAAGATTTCAGGAAATTTTTAAAAATTGTGTTTAAAGAGGCCATTCATGTAATTCCAGAGTTGGAAGGGGTCTTAGAGCCCATGTTCTCCAAATCCTACCTGAACAAGAATCCCCTTTACAACATCCTGGATAAGTTCATCCAACTTTTGCTAGAAGACTTACAGTGAAGGGAAATGTACTCTAAGAAGGAATAGTTAGACTCATAGGAAAAGTTAGTGGTCAGTGATATCACAGAATCAAAGAAGTTGAATAGGATCAGAATGAGAAAAATACAGTTAGATCTAGCAGTTAAAGACCACTGATAACCTGGGAAGAAGCTGTTTTGGTTGAGCAATGAGTTTAGAAACTAGATCTCAAGGGGCACATTATAGGTCAGCATTCATAATGAAATTCTGAAGATACCAAAAGAGATTCCAAGGAGGAAGAGAATAAGCAGTATTCTGAAGAAACCAATGTGTTTTCACAGGAAACTTACCAACCAATTTAAATTTTAAGAGACATATTGAAGGTGTATAGAACTATAAGAATAGTGTCTAGAGTGCTCAAGCTCAGAATGACCTTAGGACAGCACAGAAAGCTAAGGAATATCAAAAGGACTAGGTGTTTTTGGTTTAGATTTGTTTTTGCTATATTAGGGGAAAAGAGAAGGGTCATGGGAGCATAGTAAGATATTAGTTGTTAACAGAGCAGGCCGAAATAGGCACTTCTCATTTTGCTTCTGCATTCTCTGTCAAATAGAATGCCTGTGATGGAAAGAATAGAACAAAGGTAGCCAAAAGAGAATTGAGAACCATGAGAAACAGAGTGAGTGTTAGAAATAAAACTAACTACCTTTGATGAGTTCATATCACCTGTTGTAGTTGATCTATAAAAAGTAATGACTGTGCCACCATCATCATCAGTATTTGAAAAATTCTGGAGGACAAAATATTCCAATTTTCAAAAAAAGGGAAGAGTGGAATTTGCCAACTCTGAGCCAGTTATACCTAGCCACAGGCCACATTGCAGTCCACAACACTCCAACTTGGCCCAGAACCAGATTAAAATGCAATTAACAAATTTTAAACAAATACAAACACAATAGAGGATTGATAATTAATATGTAGTTTTCTCTCAAGATCTATCTATCATCTCCAGATAATCTGATAAGGACAGTTTAGTTGATAAGGAGGAAGATCTTTTAGTCAGCTCATGCTGCTTCTCTGCCCTCTCTTGCAGCATGGAGTTTATTATATATACTTCAAGACTTATTTCACACAAAAGAACCCCCCTGAAACTTCGTGTTTGCACAGAAATACAAATTCTGTCATATCAAAGCACAATAAAGTTACAGTTTTACAAAGAATTTTCTTATGAAGATAATGCCAGATGAGAAAGTCTCAAGGTTAAAAATGAGCCTCACTTTATCTAAGTTATTTTGCCTGAGCTTGCCACTCTGTGACCTTGGGATGCCTATAGCGGTTAGAGAGATATACCCACAGCTGCAGCATTACTCCGATGAGTGAAAAAAGGCTGTTAACTCATTAAGTGCTGGTTTACTAAGAACTTATTTTTCCTAGAAGCTATAATGTTTTTCAATAAGAAAAGGTGTGGATCATAAAAGGGGTCAAAAGAGGAGTCTCAGATTTTCATCTATTTGAGACTCTGTTTCTTTTATTGGCCTCCCACAGTTTTCTAAGTCAATATGCATACTGCAGAGACCCTATTATATAATGGTTTAGTGGTCCCTATTTCTATTTGAGTTTGACACCATTGTTCTAGAACTTTCTTAAAGAGATGGTTAGTGAAAACCTAAGAAAATCAATGTCTAAGAGGCAACATGGCTCTATCAAGAATAGGTCATACCAAACTAAATTTATTTATTTCTTTGATAGGGTTACTATCCTGGTAGCTGGAGAATGCTGTATATTTAGTTGTCTAAAGAGAATAGCATACCATTCTTGTGGAATAGTTGATATGGACTAGGCAGTAATATAATTAAATGAATTTGAAACTGGTTGAATAGCCAGACCCAAAGAATAGTGAGTGACTGAAGGATTTGTAATTGACATATATTAATATTTTCATCAATGAATTCAGTAGAGGCACAGAATGCATGTTTATAAATTTGCAAATTACATAGGCTGGAAGCAATGGATAATACTTTTTATTTAAAGTAAAGAAATGTTTTATTCAGTTCAACAAATAGATGACCTTGCTATATAGTCTTTTTTTTTTTTTAAACCCTTAACTTCTGTGTATTGGCTCTTAGGTGGAAGAGTGGTAAGGGTGGGCAATGGGGGTCAAGTGACTTGCCCAGGGTCACACAGCTGGGAAGTGTCTGAGGCCAGATTTGAACCTAGGACCTCCCATCTCTAGGTCTGACTCTCAATCCACTGACCTACCCAGCTGCCCCCTATATAGTCTTTATTGCTTATTTTGACCCTGCATTCTTCTAGTCTTCAGAGTTTTCAGGGAACTTTTTTTTTTCTTGAAGGGAATCAATGTAATTATTAGATATCTCTCCTTTTCATTTCCCTGTAGGCTCATGGCTCTTTCAGGGTCCATTGTGTATTCAGATTCACAACTTGAGCCCCCATTTTACCATTTCATCTTCTCCAGACCAATTCCTAATTTATTTATTTGAGTAATTGATTAATTTAGAATATTTTCCCATGTTATATGATTTGTGTTCTTTCCCTCCCCTTCTCCCTTCCCCCTCCTGTAGCCAATGAGCAATTCCACTGGGTTTTACATATGTCATTGATCAGGACCTATTTCCATATTATTAATATTTTCATTGGAGTGATTGTTTAGAGTTTACATCCCCAGTCATTTCCCGATCAAACCATGTGATCAAGCAAATGTTTTTCTTCTGTGTTTATATTCCCAAAGTTCTTTCTCTGGATGTGGATATTGTTCTTTCTCCTAAGTCCCTCAGAATTGTCCTGGGTCATTACATTGCTGCTAGCAGAGAAGTCCATTACATTTGATTGTGCCACAGTTCATTATTCCTTTCAGCACAGTAGTATTCCATCACTAATAGATACCACAATTTGTTCAGCTATTCCCCAATTGAAGGGCATCCCCTCATTTTCCAATTTTTTTTTGCCACCAAAAAGAGCATGGCTATAAATATTTTTGTACACGTCTTTTTCCTTATTATCTCTTTGAGGTACAAACCCAGCAGTGGTATGGCTGGAAGACAGTCATTTAAAGCCCTTTGGGCATAATTCCAAATTGCCTTCAAGATTGGTTGAATCAATTCTCAACTCCACCAACAATTGCATTAGTGTTCCAATTTTGCTCCATCCCCTCCAACATTTATTACTTTCCTTTGCTATCTTATTAGCCAACCTGCTAGGTATGAGGTGGTACCTCAGAGTTGTTTTAATTTACATTTCTCTAATTATAAGAGATTTAGAACACCTTTTCATGTACTTGTTGATAGTTTTGATTTCTTTATCTAAAAATTGCTTATTCATGTCCCTTGCCCAGGATAACACTGTTAATGACAGTCAGGATCCAAAATAATATTGATAGGAACATTGGGATGAATCTAATAAAATGAAATTTAAGAGATAAAGATAAAATCTTACTTAGGTCCAAAAATTCAATGTTGAACTATAACGTGGATCATTAATGGTTATTCAGCAGTTTGTTTGAAGATTCGGGCAGTTTGGAGGATGCAGTACAAGTCAGTAGTATGAGAGAGCACCTTTCTTTTTTTTGTTGTTTTTCTGTTGTTCTTTTTGGTTCCCTTGTATATACATAGCTTTATTTTTTTTAATATTTATTTTTTAGAAAAGTTAACATGGTTACATGATTCATGCTCTTACTTTCCCCTTCGCCCCCNGTTTCAAATAACTCATAAGAAGAGAGATATAAACTAAAACAGGTGAGATTTTTATTTTATTTTTTTAAATAATTTTTATTTATTAGAGAAGTTAACCTAGTTACATGATTCATGCTCTTACTTTCCCCTTCACCCCTGACTTCCCCCAATCATAGCCGCTGCGCATTTCCACTGGTTTTAACATATGTCATTGATCAAGACCTATTTACAAATTGTTGATAATTGCTTTGGTGTGGTAGTTTCGAGTCTACATCCCCAATCATGTCCGCCTCAACCCATGTGTTCAAGCAGTTGTTTTTCTTCTCTTTCCACTCCTGTAGTTCTTCCTCTGCATGTGGGTAGCATTCTTTTCCATAAGTCCCTAAGAATTGTCCTGGATCATTGCATTGCTATGTGTCATTTAAAATCACTTGGGATACTTGGAACTACATTTCTCGTGATCCCTAATGGGTTTCCTGTTTTGGATTACGTATTCAAGGTGAAGGACTGTTTTAAAATTAGGGGGAAGTGACTTGGAACTTCCTCTTTAGCTACCTGAGCATGCGGGGAGAGAAAAAGGTAAATGGCTGAGGTGATGTTGGAATAGGTTTCTTACAGGCGTGTGGTCAGTTTATCTCTATCAGCATGGCTTTTATTAAAATACTATTCTCCCTTCAAATCTCGGCCTTTATCATTTTTAATGATAACAGCCGCTAGTAAGAAGTTCATTACATTCTATTTTACCAGTGTATCAGTCTCTGTGTACAGTGTTCTTCTGGCTCTGCTCCTTTCAGTCTGCATAAGTTCCTGGAGGTCTTTCCAGTTCACATGGAATTCCTCCAGTTTATTATTCCTTTGAGCACAATAGTATTCCCTCACCAGCATATACCACAATTTGTTCAGACATTCCCCAATTGAAGGACATACCCTCATTTTCCAGTTTTTTGCCACCACAAAAAGCACGGCTATAAATATTTTTGTACAAGTCTGTTTATCTATGATCTCTTTGGGGTACAAACCCAACAATGGTATGGCTGGATCAAAGGGCAAGCATTTTTAATAGCCCTTTGAGCATAGTTCCAAATTGCCAGCCAGAATGGTTGGATCAGTTCACAACTCCACCAGCAATGTATTAATGTCCCAGTTTTGCCACATCCCCTCCAGCATTCATTACTCTCCCCTTCTTTGATTTTAGCCAATCTGCTAGGTGTGAGGTGATATCTCAGAGTTGTTTTGATTTGCATTTCTCTAAATTATTAGAGATTTAAAACACTTTCTCATGTGCTTATTGATACTTTTGATTTCTTTATCTGAAAATTGCCTATTCATATCCCTTGCTCATTTTTCAATTGAGGAATGGCTTGATTTTTTAAACAATTGATTTAACTTCTTGTATATTTGAGTAATTAGACCCCTTTCAGAGTTTTTTCTTATAAAGATTTTTTCCCAATTTGTTGTTTCCTTTCTGATTTTGGCTACATTGTTTTTGTTTGTATAAAAGCTTTTTAATTTAATATAATCAAAATCATTTATTTTACATTTTGTAATTTTCTCTAACTCTTGCTTGGTTTTAAAATCTTTCCTTTCCCAGAGATGTGACAAGTATACTATTCTGTGTTCACTTAACTTGTTTATAGTTTCCCTCTTTATATTCAAGTCATTCACCCATTCTGAATTTATCTTGGTGTAGGGTGTGAGATGTTGATCTAAACCTAATCTCTCCCATATTGTTTTCCAAATTTCCCAGCAGTTTTTGTCAAATAGTGGATTTTTGTCCCAAAAGTTGACCTCTTTGGGTTTATCATACACTGTCTTCCTGATGTCACTTACCCCAAGTCTGATCCTCTCATCTGTCTCTTAGCCAGTACCATACCGTTTTGATGAATGCTGCTTTATAGTATAATTTAATATCTGGCCTAAATCTAGGCCACCTTCCTTCACACTTTTTTTCATTATTTCTCTTGATATTCTTGATCTTTTGTTATTCAATATGAACTTTGTTATAGTTTTTTCTAATTCAGTATAAAAATGTTTTTTGGTAGTTTGATAAGTATGGAGCTAAATAGGTAAATTAATTTGGGTAGAATGGTCATTTTTATAATGTTAGCTCGTCCTACCCATGAGCAATCAATGTTTTTCCATTTGTTTAGACCTAGTTTTAATTGTTTGGAAAGTGTTTTGTAGTTGTTTTTGTATAATTCCTGTGTTTGATTTGGTACATAGATTCCTAAATATTTTATATTTTCTAGGGTGATTTTAAATGGTGTTTCTCTTTGAAAGATTTTTTTTTTACTTAGAAACTCTTGAATTTGGCTATTATATTTTGGGGGGTTGTCTTTTCAGGGTCTAGTGTAGAGGGTGATCTATGAATCCTTTCAATGTCTATATTGCCCTCTTGTAGAACTTCAGGGCAGTTTTGCTGAATTATTTCTTTTAGTATGGAGTCCAAATTTATATTAATTTCTGCTTTTTCAGGAAGACCAATGATTCTCAGATTGTCTCTTCTAGACCTGTTTTCTTGATCTGTCAATTTCTCATTGAGATATTTCATGTTTCCTTTTATTTTATCAGTCTTTTGACTTTGTTTTATTTGTTCTTGCTGTCTTGATAGATCATTGGCTTCTAATTGCCCAATTCTTGTCTTTAGAGACTGGTTTTCTGCTATAATGTTTTGATTTTCCTTTTCTATTTGGTCTATCCTGTTTTCCGGCTGTTTGTTTTTGGTCTTAAATTTGCTTATCAATTCTTTTGATTTGGGGGCATCTTTTTTGAATTGCCCAATTCTAGCTTTTAGAGACTGGTTTTCCTTTTCCAATTGCGAAAAATCTGCCTTTTAAACTGTTATTTTCTTGCCAGATCTCTTTCATCTTTTTCATCATCTCAGATTTGAACTCTTCAAGAGCTTGTGACCAGTTTTTATTGTTTTGGGAAGGTTTGGATATGATTATTTGTTTGTTCTCCTCTGCTGTTTGCTCTGTTGGCTGGATTTTCTCTGTGTAAAAGTTGTTGAGTGTTAAAGATTTCTTCTTACTCATCTTTCTCTTCTGGGGTTCCTGAGTCTGGCTTCCCATTGTTAGCCCAGTGCCCACTCAGCTTTATCCTCACACCCAGGGTCTGTCTGTGCTCTTTAGGCTCCTGATGTCTCAGGTCTAGTTGTTCTCAGGGGCAAGCCTCCTGGTGGTCCCCTTGCTTGTTCCTCTGCCCGAAGCTCCTTTAACAGTCTCAGGGCTCTGCTTCCACAGTTGTGCACCCCTCTGCACTGGGTTCCCACCCAAGATCCGCCTGCGCTCAGGATCCATGCCCACGCCTGAGCTCACGATCCGTGTGTGCGCCTGCGCTTAGGGTCTGTGTTCAAATTCCGCGCATTCTTTAGCCTTTTGGGGTCTTAAGTCTTGCTCCTCTCAGGAGCTGGCCCTGGTGACTCCAGGTGGCTGCCAAGGGCTTAATGGGTGCCCTAGATTCGCTCTGATTCTTTTGCGCTGGCTTTGGCCTTTAGGTGGTGTGTGTGTGTGTGTATGTGTGGTTGCTCAGCTCGCCTTTTAGTGAGAACTGTTTCACCTCTTTATAGCATGGAAATGCCCCGATTCCACGTACCTTCAATGCTGCGCCCTGTTGTGGGGTCCCTTCATTCGTCTGGATTTGTTTTTTTGTCTTCTTGAGGAGTCCTATATGTGTGTTAGGAGAGGTCAAGCAAGTGCTTCTTACTGTGCTGCCATCTTGACCCAGAACCATTTTTGTTTAACTAACTAGTTAAAAACTAACAAAATTCCATATTGCCCTCCAACGTGGTTGGACCAATTCACAACTCCACCAGCAGCGTATTAGTGTCCCAATTTTGCCACATCCCCTCCATATTTTTCTGAGATGGGATTATTTAAGTATTCTATTTCCTTTTTTGTTAATCTAGGCAATTTATATTTTTGTAAATATTCACCCATTTCACCTAAATTGTCATATGTGTTGCTATATAATTGGGCATAATAGTTCTTAATAATTACCTTAATTTGCTCTTCATTAAAGATGAGATTACCCTTTTCATCTTTGATACTATTAATTTGTTTCTCTTTCTTTTTTTTATTAGCTTAACCAGTACTTTATCTATTTTATTTGTTTTTTCAAAGTACTAGCTCCTAGTCTCATTCATTAGTTCAATAGTTCCTTTACTTTCAATTTTATTAATTTCTCTTTTAATCTTTATGATTTCTAATTTAGTTTTTATTTGAGGATTTTAAATTACTCTTAAAATACATTTTAATCTTACACCCCTATCACAAATCATATTTTTACATGCATATCATGTAACTGCAGCATTCCAGTTTTCAAATAGGTTAAAGATTGAATTAGCAACAATCAGTTTTCCCCCTAACATAATGATAACATATTTATAAACACCTTAAGGTTAGTATTACAAGTATTCTTATTCCTATTTTATGGATAAGAACTAAAGCTTAGAGAGGACAAATGACCTACCTGTGATCACATGGCTATTTAGTGCCAGTGATTTTAACCTGGATTCTTAACTCCAACTCTGGCACCCTTTGTCCTGTATTAATGGCCTGGCAAGTTGTATACTAGAACTGGACTTGGAGTCAGAAAGTCTTAAGTTTGAATCTCATCTCAGGTATACCCTAGCTGTGTGATCTTGAGCAATTCACATATGCTCTCTGGGCCTCAGTTTCCTCATCTGTAAAATGAGGGAGTTGGACTTTCTAAGTGGCTTTGAAGGTGTCTTACAGCTCAAAATCAATGTGTGATCTTTTCTTTTGAGTATAATTCTTTTCATTTAGCAGATTCTTTACTTTAAGAAAATGACTAAATAGATGAAGAAATAAATGGTAAAATCTTTGAATTTTATATCTTAATCAATCAATCCAAAAATAGTGTTTTTCACATTGAAATAAAGATTTGCCTTAAAAGAGTTTTATAAGCACTATGCTACTTTTATTTTAAGACCTAATTACTTTCGATCAGAAACAGTAAACTTTTTTCCATTTCCCCAGAAAGGAGTTTGTATTAGCTGTTTTTCCTTGCCCTTTGAGTTTTTTGCTTCCTTTCCTTAGGGAATGGCTAGTTAGTTTTGGGACTCAGCACTCAAAAATTTATTAACTATTTGATTAAATATTAACTTTTGATTTCTAAGAAGTTTTACTAATACTTTTTGAGCCAAACTTAAGTGTGATAGCTAAATTTGTTGCATTTTTAAAATATTTCAGGTAAAATTGGTTTCTTATATTGAAGTTTTTAGGAAAATGAGAATATTTTCATTTAGAAAGTCACAAATATATGGCATAGTCAAAGAAATAAATATGTAAAGTCAAGTAGTACATTTTTAAAAACCTGATTCTTTTCTTTTTCTGTATTGGTAATGACTCCTTGAAGCATACATAAAAAATTAAAATGTGGATATTTTTCCTTTAAAGAAAAAAATAGCAAATTTGTAGTCATATATCCCTCAACACTATAGCTTTTCTTAATATTGCAGTATGCTCTTTTTTATGAAATGGTGTATCAAAAGAAAAATACCTGAACTTCATTTGTTTTTTTTTTTTTTTACTATAAGCGGTGAATTACCTTATGGAATATTACATTTCAGGCCCCTGTGCCTGATAAGAACCATTAAATGAAACAGTGAAATAAAACAGATGCATTTAAGTACTGTAATGCCTGCCACAGTTTGGTACCAATATACAAACAAAGTAAATTTGTAAAGTTATGCTTATTAGCTGAAACTTAAATACCAGAAGCTTGTACTGACCTAAGTCAGAATATTAAAATGTTCAAATAATACAGCAAGTTATACATTTTTAAAGGCCTGTTATGTTTCATCAGTCTTTTTTTATAAGAGTAATCAAGTATGTTGGTGGAAATATAACGGGCTATATAACTAATTATTAAAAATGAACTTAAAACATCAATAATTTAAAAGCTTAATTTATTGGTTCCCAAACTTCATAACAGCTTTTCTAAACAATATCAACAACAAAATAGAGAATAATGCTTATTTCAGTATTTTAATCATGTTTGAAAATGTATTTCAGTGTTCATCTTATGTCCCAAGCTGTGAAATAGTTTTTCTTTCATAAATAATATAGGCATTATCAAGTTTTGTTTTCAGATATCTCATAACGGAACTTTAAAAAAACAATTAGCTATGTCAGCTTTTTATAAAATCTAAAATAACAAGATTAAAAATATTTAACTTTTCAAATACAAATCAACTTTCTGTTGATTAAGAAATAAGATACTATAGGTTAAGGGCTGCAAAGATTGACTTGGCTCCATCTTATCTTCTTTCTCACATTTAATAACTGTTTAAAATTAAATGGAAAGTTCAATAATAATATTAGGCATTCCTTTTATTTCTTAGTCTTCATACTGCTCTTTAATGTTAGAAACCAAAAAGATAATCAAATAAAATAATGTATATAAAGTATTTTGCAAACCTTAAACCTCTATATAAATGATAGTTATTGGTACAAATTTTAATATTGGTATTACTATAGCTTCTACTTTTTAAGTAAAATCGTTATGTTGATATTGGTGGATATTAGTCATAATCTTTTTTTTAAATTTAGTGTTATTTTATTTTTAGTTCCTAACTTTCTCCTTCTGTCCTCCCCCTCCCTTATCCATTGAAAAATCAAGAAAAACAAAACTTGTTGTAAATATGTATAGTCAAGCAAAGCAAAATTCCCACATTAACCAAGTCAAACATATTCTCTTAGTTTCATGCTGTCAGGTTTAATGAATGTAATATGTTATATGTATATCTGAGTAAATTTTTTATACTTTATAACATTTTGTGGAACAAAGTGTTAATTACCTACTTCTTGTTTTTTTCTTTTAGTTTATGAGTATATGTTAGGGGCCATATTCAGAAAATGGCCCATTTCAGAACTGTGTAATTACCTAGAAATGAATTAGTTGTCCATCCCTAAGTACAGAGAGATATTTAAGGCTACTCAGCACTATAAGTATTATGATTGACTGCAGATTATTGAATTAAACATTTTTTTTATATAGTAACTAGTTTTTCTGTCATTTTTTTTTTTGCCTTTTTGATTCAGTCAAATGAATATAATGAAAAGAACATAGAACTATGAGTTAGAATTCTTCTACCCTTGGCTCTACCTTAGCCATTACTTGACTTTTGGCAAAACACTTAACTCTCTGATCCTCCTTCACTTTCTTAGCCATAAAATAAAAGAATTGAACTAGTTGATCTCTGAGATCCTTCCCAACTCTACCATTTACTATTAGAAATTCAGTTACAAATCTGCATAATTTTACATTTACTTTTGTGTGTTTGTAAGTGATAGATGGAGGTAGGATGGTAGGAGAAAGGAGAAAGGTAGGTAGAGGAAGGGAAAGGAAGGTGGAGGAAGGGAAAGGAAGGTGGAGGAAGGGAAAGGAAGGTGGAGGAAGGGAAAGGAAGGTAGAGGAAGGGAAAGGAAGGTGGAGGAAGGGAAAGGAAGGTAGGGGTCCCCAGCCCCAGCGGGGAAATTGACCAGAGCCCTCAAATGAATGATCAGAGAGCAATGTTAGGGTTTGAATAGCTAGGTTTTATTTTAATTAGAAAGGGAAAGGTCTAGGGAAAACTAGGAGGTAGGAAGAAAGGGAAAAAGGCGCCAAGAGAGAGCTAGGTCTCAGGGTAGAGAGCGCTAGCCTGCCTCCTTGGTCTAGAGAGAAAAAGCGCCAAACTTTCCCTTTTAAACTTTCCCTGACACCTCCCCTAAAGGAAGTAGGAAGTGTCAGGGGAAGTTGTAGCAGAAAGAGTCCTGGGAGACATAGTCTTCCAGGGCTTACAATAATTTCAAATGACACACTTTTCTAACAAATTATTTTTAGAGTGTTTGACTTTTAAGATAGTCTTGAATAACTTTTAATGTTTATAAGTGTTTGGGCAAATGTTTTCCTTCCAATTTCATAATAGGCTATAACCAAAATATATATTATATCTAATTTTTTAAGACGTGCCAATGATAAATTGTCAGATCAGCTTTGCTTGACTTGAAAAAACTAAAGAGATTTGGGCTAAATGGAATCAGGACTGATTGCATGAGTAGACTCAGAGAAGGGTCATGAAGGATTGTTGTCAAGGATTCAGTGTCTGATTGACCAGGGATATCCCTTCAGTAGAGTGTCTCATAGATGTCTGTTTAGGCCTTGTGCTCTTTAACACTTTTATAAGTGACTTGGAGCAAGGAATTTGATCTCCAGCGTTCAGTTTGCATTAGATATTTTGACTTAAGAATTTGAGGCATTGTGATAATTGTATATTTTCTTGTTTGATGTTAAAGTTGTAATATAGGACTTCAAAATGGAGTCACCTGAGCTAAGTGGGCCTAATATCTATAAAACTATATAGGAAAAGACAGACCATACACTTCTTAGATGTGTGACTCTGGACAAGTTACTTAACCCCAACTGCCTAGTCCTTACTGCTCATAGTATTGATTTTAAGCCAGAAGGGTTTTTTAGAAACAAAGAAAAAAAAAAGGAAAGACAGACCATTTATACTTTTCTACTGTTAACTTTGTCAGGCATATAAGGCTCACATCTTTTGATGGATGAAACTGCAGAGCTCTGAGCTAGTCATCTCTTCTGCTGTCTTAGATAGTTAACATTAGATCCTCTACTCAGTTTGGCTCCCAATAAATAAACTCCTCCTACCCAAACTTTACTCAAACCTGGTATCAATAAGTGACCCCAAGATCTTCTCTACCACATCTGGGTCTAATTAGGAATGCCCCTTCCCACATCTGGCACCAATTACCTGTTTTCAACCAAGCCCATTGATAGAGTATATAATTTTGCCATCTGAACTCCAACTTTGGGTATGTTTCTTCTCTGACACATTTCCCTCCCCCTCTTAGTAAGTGATTTTCTTATATCTTTGGGGACAACCTCTGTCTGTTTATATTGCCAAAGAGGGTATGGGGTTGGGCAGAAGTGAGGTGTATGCATGCAAGGGTGCTTTTATTTGTCTGCTTGCTGTGCTACATAATAATAAAGCTTTTACTTCTATCAGTTTCCCAAGAACCAATTTCCTGGAAATTCCCAATCCTAGGACTTTGCTTTGAGGCCAAATAAAGCAGGAATGTCTTAGCTTAAGATATAACTAGTAGCAAGAATGTATCAGTGCTGTTATTGAGGTACATTGGTAGGGCTAGGTGAGGCATTAATACCATGCCCAAGTGCAAAAATGTTGAGTGAGAAAATGCTTTTAATTCAGAATTCTAAGATTTGTTTACTAGTTTTAAAAAAGATTGTTTAGTAGCATTTTATTAGAAAAATAACATAAGAGAAAATATTCCCAGTGCCATACTATATTACACTCAAATGCTTAGTTTAGTATTTAAGAAAAAATTCACTTTCCCCAAGTAGGTGACTTTTGGGTATCATTAATCTTGATGTTGGCAGAATAACATAATGGCACCCATGCCCAAAAGGATATATACCACATCCTTTCAACTCTGCCAAATATGAAAATTTGTTAGACTGTTACATTTCAAGTAATAACAGCAAATATGATAAACAGTATAGGGCAGTGATGGGCAAACTACAGCCCATAGGCTAGATGTGGCCCCCTGAAATGTTCTCTCCAGCCTCGCCACATTATTCCTAATCTGACAAATACAACGAGTAGGATACAATATGATGAAATTTCGAAAGAGTTGCCTTAGAAACAGACTGACAGATGAGCATTTCCTTTCCTTTGGCCCCTTCTTTAAAAATTTTTCCCATCACTGGTAGGCCCTAATACATAGTAGGCACTTAATAACTGCTTGTTGATTGAGGCTTTGTCTTCATTATTTTAATGGACTTAAGACTCCATAAACTTTCACATGGGTATATATATATATATACATATATATTATAT
>NC_058133.1:126993295-127028277 GCF_016433145.1 Gracilinanus agilis
ATATTCATATATATATATTATAAGGTCCTTCCAAGATTCAAGGTCCATATTAGTACCATGCCTGTGTCTTTTTGTGACCTACACAGAAATTCCCCAGGTTTTAGTGATAGTTGATAGAATGTGCTTCCTTTAAGACAAGACTTTAATCTTTGGGTCTTAGACCCTTTTGATTAGACCCTCTCTTTGAGTTATATTTTTTAAATGTATAAAATAAAGTATATAGGATTAGAAAGGAAACTAAATATTAGTAAAAATAAAGGTGTAAAATGATCTCCCATCAAAGTTTACAAAGAACTTCAAGTCTATCTACTGACCACAGGTTAAGAACTAATGCTGTTAGGCCAGTCTTTGTTTTCACCCTGCTGTAGTCATTTTATTAAGGAGAATGGCTCAATATGTTCTAGGTTTGTAGATAAGGTAGGAGAAAAGATCCTTTAATAGCCAGGACATATAAATGGAATGCTCCCTAAAACCCAGTTTTCATAAAGCCTATGCTCTTAATGAAAACTCCTAATAAAAGAGTTCTTTGAGCACTTGTGTTACCTTGCAACTGTCCATATATCAGTCGTTCAGGTCTCATTCCTCTAGTGGGTGTATTTGACCTGCTTATAGCTCTGAAACAAAATTTATTATCTATTACTTCACATCTTGAGGATACCCCTTATTGATTTTCTTTGGTTTGAAAATGGCCAAGTACCATTTTTTGTGAGAATAACAATATATTAGGAGAATACTTAATATAACTCTTGATAAAAAAATTTCAAACCATGCATTTTTTGACTAAACCTTTCAAAATATGCATAATATTTTTAAATATTTGTTTTTCAAACTACCTTTAGGTGGTGAAAGTTATCTGATACTCACTTCATTTGACTTGGTTGATATTGTATTGTTACAACATATAATGCTCAGATTTCAAGATGTGTTTTGTTTTTACTGAACCTTAAGTAGAAATCACTCATGTGAAAAATACTACCTTCTTTGAATTTTGGATAATGTCTTCCCCCAAATCATAAATGTATTAAATAGAAACGATTTTTTAGCACTCTTTTGGCATTTCACATTGCAAATTAATTTTAAAATGCTGAGGCCTAAACAAATAATGCAGGTTCTCTGAGCACATTTTTCAGTTCCTATTTCTTTGAGTTTCTCTTGACACATATCTAATGCACTAACTATTGCTGCTGACTTGAATTGTTGAACTAGAGTGTTAATTATTTTACCAGTATACTATGGTCAAAGTTTCCAGAATAAGTCTCATCTTGAAAAGTTTATTATTTGGTAATAAATGTCATTCCAGGGTAGGAAAGTAGTTGAGTAGGGGGAAAGGATTTGTTATTCTCTGTTTAAAAAAAAAGTTTTAAGTCTGCTTTACTTACTTTAACACTAATGAATCATCACAATTGTGAAATTATATAAATTAAGAGAAAGCTATACTAAGGACTTTTCTTAATCATTCTTTTAGATGTAAAGAATGACTTTTTAAAATTTGCTAACAGTGAAAGATTATAGTTTCGAAAATCTAGCTGAATAGAATTAAATTTTTTGACCAAGTAGAACTTCAAACAGAAATCTCTAGCTAACAAAATATGATAGTACTACAGCCTCACTATAGGTTGCTCTCAGTATTAAAAATGATGTCAATAATGTTCTTAGTATATGCCTATAATCTGGGACAAATTCAGGTGAAGATGTTTACACAGGCAAACTATAGCAGGTCAGGTAATATTCCAATCCACAGATACTCTACCTATGCCTCTATAGGTGCTAGGAAAGGGTTGTAGGTTGGGAAATTAGCCATAATGGGTGACCCAGGTATAGCCAAAAACAGTAAGTCTAAGTCTGAGAAAACATGCCCACAGACCCCTACCCTCCACTTGGAAGAAAACATATTGGGGAAGTAAAGCACCTTCATGTCAACACTAAGGCAAAGTCCCTATTTCCCCATATTAGTTATGGCTCTTTTATTTCTGTGCCAGTAATTCCCAACTTTGTATCTCAATCTTTAACCTATTTTCAGTTGTTGAACTGCATTTCAGTCTGAATTGGATATCCTCCTACATCTCAAATTCATCTAATTCCACATTAATCACTTTTTTCCCCACAAATCTCAGTTCTCCTTTTCATTTGTGCCACCAGATTCATCCAGGTTCACAAATTCAAAAAGATTAATGTTAATTTTAGACTCTCTATTTTAATTACATCTGACCAGTTACTAAATCAAGTAGATTTGACCTCAGCAATCTATTGCCTCTGATACTTCATACACACACACACACACACACACACACACACACACACATATATATATATCTCAGTCTCTTAGAGTATAAGATCTGAAAGAGACCTCTGAGATCATTTCATTCAACCAATGATGGAAAAAGTATCACCTTTCCAATAGAATTTTGAATTTTCATACACCATCCTCTTGTAATAATCATTACTATGTTCAAAGGCAATTCACTTGTTTTTGGACATTTCTAATTACTATAAAAATTTCAATAATGATTTTGATACTTGTCACTTTGAAACTTCTACTCATTACTCTCAGTTGTTCCTTCTGAGAGAAAAACAAGTCTAGTCTTTCTTTCCTAAAACACTCTTCAAATGCTTAAAATAGCTTTATTATTATCTTTACAAGGCTAATCATTTTTTAGTTCTTTCACCATCCATAAAACGTTTTGTGGAATGCGCTTGTTTGTCATCTACTTTCCTAAAATGTGATACCTGAAAGAGAAAATGATATTTCTCTGACCCGTATAGGATGCAACAAACTTCATTCAAGAAAAATCTGCTTTTCCTAATAAATTCTAAGATTGCTGGATTTTTTTGCCTATAATGTCATACATACTCTTCATTCATTGAAACTTTAGTCTTCCAAATTCTCTCTGGTTCATTTTCACATGCTGTATTGTTTGAGTCATCTCCTTTGTCGTGAGCTTAACTTTTTTTTAACCCAAGTATAGGACTTGACATTTATTTATCTTTCTTAAATTCAATTTTATTATATTCAGTCCACAGTTATATCCTTTTGAGACCATTTGAATCCACACTTTGTAATATATTTTACTTGCAGTCACAGTTTTCTGTCATCCATAGACTGATGATCATATCCTCAAAGCCACCATATTGATGTTGACTGGACTAAAGCCAAGGACAAAGACTGGTTGTACTCCATGAGGGAATTCATTCAAGAATGACAATGAACCTTAGTCACCGCTACTTCAATTCATTTAATAAAGTTACTGAATCCATCTAAGTTTTTATGACCATGCCCACAAGGATACATATTAGATTCTATAATATATTTTGTGTACATGTTTTAGCCTTCTTATTAGCTAAAGAGATATTTTTATTTTTATTATTATTATTATTGTTATGATTATTTATATATTAATTTGAGTTATTTCATCTTTATATCCCTAGTGTCTAAAATAGCATCAGCATATTGCATATTGTAGTTACTTAGTAAATGTTTGTTGATTTGAACTGAGTATACAGGTCTAATCAATTCACTTCTCTACATAAAAACCTTCTGATGCCTCATTGTCAAACTCTTTAGCCTAATATTTCTTCCAAATTATCTCTCTGAACTTATTTCATGGTATTCTCTTTAAACATGTTATACTTAAGAAAACTTAAGCAAGACTGTTATCTGGTCCCATATCTCATTGAAACATCTTACACATATCCATGCCTTTTCACATCCCATTCCCTATGACTGAACCAATCTCTTCCCTTCCCTGCCCTGAATCAAAAATACCCAATTTGGTTAATGGAAGATAGGTTATAAATAACAGTAGTATAAGGAAGAATGTGATATGTGCAAAGAGAGGTCCAGACAAAGTACTATGAGAAATTTGGGGAGAGAGACATCATTTTAAGCTAGAAGGATCAGAGAATACTTCATGGTAGAGGTAGCACCTCAGTTGGTTCTTATAGGACAGTAAGGATTTTAACAGGCACAAATGGGAGCAGGAACAGGTGGGATGGATAGGAAAAATGGTCTTTTCTAGTCATAATGGGGTGATATAAGCAAAACATAGAAACGGAAGGAATCCCCAAATGAACAGGATATAATAGGTAATGCAATTTGTCTAGAATTAGATTATGTAAACAACAGCAATTTGAAATAAAACTGGAAAGGTAATTTGGAATGAGATTTTAGAAGGCTTTTGAATTCCAGAATAATTAATACGTTTTGTTGTTTACTATTCAATAGAGACCCATTAAAATTTCTGAGAAGTGACATGATCAGGGTAAATCTTTAGGAAAAACTGATTTAAACATACATGTGTATGTGTGTATGTATGTGTGTATGT
The DNA here is from genome assembly GCF_016433145.1 of Gracilinanus agilis. Lineage (NCBI taxonomy): Eukaryota > Metazoa > Chordata > Mammalia > Didelphimorphia > Didelphidae > Gracilinanus > Gracilinanus agilis. The sequence goes on from NC_058133.1 coordinate 126,997,618, forward strand.
GTATTCTTTTTACTGAAAAGGATAGAGATTGAAAGCAGGAAGACATAAAAGACTTTGCAGTAGTTGAGGTTAGACATACTAAGTGAAAACTTGAATTAGGGTGATTGCAATGAGACTTGAAATATAGGACTTGGAAACTGATTTGAATTAAGGGTCATAAGATTACTCCAAAGTTTTTGTGCATATGTGACACATAGAATGATGGATGGTATTATTTACTGAAACAATCAGAGAAAAAAAGTAGAGTTTTTTGGATGAAAATTTTGTTTTGTTTTAGACATTGATTGGAAACCCAGTTGAAAAATTCTAGTAGGCATTGCAAATTGTTGGTCTGGAGCTCATCAGGAATAATCATGTCCTGGCTAGAATTTGGGGAGCTATCTTTATTAAATCATTGAATGAAATTGCTAAAGAAGTAGCTATGGAAGAAGAGGAAGGTAAAGAAAATGGTGCTAGGACAAGAATAGTAAAGAAAACCAGACAACTTTAGTGCCATGGAAACCATAGGATGTTCTTTAATAAGGAAGGAGAGGTCCATACTATCATATACTGCAGAAAAGTCAAGGACAGAAATTGAGAAAATGCAATTGAGTTTAACCCATAAGTCACTGGAAGCCTTTGAGGGAATAATTTTAGTGAAAAAATGGAGATCAAAAGCAAAATTTTAAGGAATTCAGGAATCAATGAGTGATATACAAACAAAGATAACATAGGACAAGAGGTTTTTACGTGCATTGAACAATATTCCAAAGACCAAGTCACTATGCTTCCAGCAGGAAGATAGCCCTGTATTCCTATTTGATTTGGATGCTTATGGTGCTGTAGACCATTCTTTGCAGAAGTTTGACATTACTAGGGAGAAGAGAGTTCATGTGATAACACAAAGGAAAAATTAGCAAGAACAATTTTTGGATGCGTTTATGTTTTTGTTGTGGTTTTAAGTCCATAGTAAAATGGGTTTATGCAAATTAGTTTATTTTTACTATTTCAAAAATGTTCTCCAATAACATCTCAAGTAATTAGCAGAACAAATTTAAATATCAATTCATTTAGAGATAATTTTTAAGGTTTTCTAAAACTTTGAAGGAAATAATTAAGGTTAAGGCCCAGACTATTATGATTAAAATTCTCTGGAGATTGTATATTAATTTATAGTTATTTATTAGTAAAAGAGAGAGAGTGAAAATCACATGACCATCTGGTCACACCTAACCTGAGTTTGCCACACTTGCCTCCTTTTGCCTGCCAAAAGCAACCCAAGTGGGCCAAGAACCTAAATCCCCAATAGAACCCCTTGCTTCCTCAGTCCCCTTTCTTATAAAGACATTGACATCACTCCTGGGTCTATCTGGTTGGACAGACCGGATCTCAGTCCAGGTCAGAGCCCGGTCTTTCTGACATACACAGTCACACAGGACAGGGGCCAACCTCTTCCCAGTTACCAGAGAGCCAGGAGGCCTCTGGCTTCCTCCCCATAGTACACATGTGCCCAGTCAAAGGGTGAAGCTGCTACCTACCAACATGAGTTTTCAAATGGAATAGAAGGCAGATTTATATTAAATTCATAGAAGACTTACTTACTGACATAAGTGGTTATCATTATAGGTAAAACTGCTGTTTGTATGACCATTGGATTATGTGATTTCTAGAGAAGATTAAAGATATCATTTGAAACTGAATTTCTCAGTTTTCTTTCCCTCTAATGCCACATCATCTTAACACCATAGATATAGTTTAATTGTATGAATTTTTTTTTCTTGGACATGTGCATGTGGATCCATGCCAAACATATTTATTTACCATGGTAATATTAGCTGTTATAGAAATTTATCTAATAATATGAACTAAAATAATTGTAGCAGCTTGTTAAATTGTTACACAAAAATTGTGTTTTATGCAAAAGTTGCAATTACATTGTAGGCAAATTAATTCATTTTGAATATTTTTGTTATACTTAAGAGTGATTTAGATTAAACAAAAACAGTTGTTCTTCTTAAAATGGCACAGGTGAAAGTGTGGATGTCCTTATTCCAAACATCTTTTAAAAACCTTAATTCTTTCAGATATTTGAAAGGGAAAGAAAGCCACTATTTAAGTAAAAATATTAACATTTGTATTACATCAGCACAGACCCTTTTCTATTAATTCATAACACTGAAGCATTGAAAAAAAAAGGCAGAGTTATGTGTGTGTGTGTGTGTGTGTGTGTGGCTGAGTTCCAATCATGATTCACATTTTAGGCTATGATATCATCCTTAAAATTTAAGTGCTTTGACAGAGAAATAAACACTTGGAGAAGTAGCAGAATAAAATGAGACATGAAGTAGGGGAAAGATAAAAAAAATAACATTTTATTTTAAGCTTTTAGAATGGTATCATGATTTCAGTGTGATTCAGAATATACTGTCATTAAAGTAACAGTTTAAGAAAATCTTTGCCTTGTTCTTGTTAATGACACTTTCTATTTAGAAAGCATTTGTTTCCATTTTTATTGTCACTTTAAGAAGATTAATTGCCATCAGTTTTTTAAATTTATATCTCAGAGATTGGGGATGCTGAAGCAAAATTACTAGTCCCAAAATTCAACAGTGGGATTCTAGAAATATAAAGATGGGAGGGGAGGAAGATTGTAGCAATCTTACTGGCATCAGTTATACATGATAATAGAACTATATTGTTATAGAAAAGAGTATATGACTAATAATTAGGGCTTTTGCTAACTTCTTTCTAGTTCTTATCCTAGTACTATCACTCTTTCTACAAAATAACTTTTGTAATCCGTACATTTTGATCAGTAGCTTTATCAGTGACCTCAAAGATAAACTTTCCATGCTATAGTGTTCGTAGTTTACAATTCTCAGTTCTGTGACCACAATGATGTACTATAGATCTTTTAACATAGCCTTTGGTATTGAGTCTTGAGCAATAAGATCTATCTAAATGAAAATAAAACTTGAATATTTTAAATCTAATATATCAGCCTACCAATTATTCATTATAAATTATTTTTGACTCCCTGGTAGAGCCTATGAGTATTCTGCTGTGATATCCTTCATGTCTTTTCTTAGAACAAGGTTTTTTCCAAGATCTTCAATTTGAATAATCTCCTTGAATATCCTGTATGGAATATTATATTAATTTTGATAAGGTATATTTGTTTATATTTGGATCCCAGGACATGTTTTGTTTTCTAAATTGTAATATATAAATACACTCTTATCAGAAATTACTTTTTCATCAGGTGTATTAGTTCATTAATGTTTTTGTTGAAAAGTTTGGAGCACTTTTCTAATATTCCTTTAGTTACTTACAATTTAAACTAGTAGTGTTATTTGCTTACCTTGTATTTTAAAAAACTCTAGTAGTACTTTTATTCATGCAGAAAATAAAAATACATTTTTACTGAAGACTTTTTTCAGGTAGATTTAGCATTGGTTGACTGAATGTTGACAACTATTTTAATCTATTTTTAACTTATCAGAATATAAGCTTTAGTGGGAACATAATTTATGGTCAACATAATAGAAATTTTAGGTGTTTTGTATTTTGATTCACTTAAGATCACAATCTTGGCTTCAAAATAATGTATTTAGTATTAAATTTAGATACTATTGCAAAATAGGGAATCTTTGGAGGTATTCAGGTTTCCATTCATCCAATTTTTAAAAACATTCCTTTACTAGAATCATAAACTTAAGATGGAAAGGAATTTTAGAGGTTAGATAGTCCCTCCCCTTAATTTTACAGATGTGGTAATTGGGTTCCAGAATGTTTTAAGTGACTTACATAGAAGGTAGGAAGTAGCAGAGCTTGAATTTGAGCATAAGTCCTCTGGACCCAGTACTCCTACACCTGTCTTAATCCAGAATCAATTTTGATTAGTGAAATACACTCTGAAGTAGTCTCATTTCCTCCAGAGTCTCTTATTTCCAACCAGTGCTCCACAATGCTGCTAAATTTATTTTCCTGAAGCATTTCTAGTCAGTAAATATTTATTTAGTGCTTATTCTGTGTGATAGGCACTAGGACACAAATGAAAATAAAAATAAAAGCCTATGTTCTCCAGGAGGTTATATTACAATATGGTAAGATGATGCATAAAAGGTAGATGAAAAGTAGGGACTGGGGAGGTGGGAAAGTACCCAGTCAGGGGCATGCATAGTGGTAAAGTTGGAGACAGAAGCAGAGCCAGGAGAGAAACAAAAGATGGCCACTCAAAGCCATTGGTAGAAGGAGGCAGTGGAATATTTAGTCATTTGGTCAATAAATATTTGTTATACACCTACTTTCCATGTGTTAGACACTGTGCTAAGTGCTGGGAAAACAAAGAAAGATAAAAGACAGCAGTCCCTGTTCTGTGAGGAGTTCACAGACTAATGGAGAAGAACAACTTGCAAATTATTTACCAAAATTTACATATAGGTGAAAATTGGAAATAATTGGTAGAGAGAAGGAACTAGAATTAAGGGAGACCAGAAAATTCTTCCTTCCATAGAATGAAAAAATTTAGCTAGGACTTGAAAGAGTACAGGGAAGCCAAGAGGCAGGAAGGAAAGTATTCCAGGCATAGGACATAGACAATAAAAATGCCTGGAGTGTGGAGATAGATCCCCTTCGCATTTTGACAGCTCAGGGAAGAATGGCCTGGAATGGGGAGAGACTGGAGGCAGGCAGACCCACAAGGAGGCTATTACGGTAGTAGATGTGAGATGGGGAGAGCTTGCACTACAGTGATTGCATTATCAGAGGAGAAAAAGAACTGTATGTGAGAGATGGATAGACATGAGTAAGTTTAGGGGAGGGAAAAATGAACATGGGATTTATGTACTTTTTGGTACAATTTTCGTAGGTCTCCTTAACTTCTAAAAACTGAAAACTTTGTTCCCCAGTTTGGAAATCCGAAAATGGATTTTGAGATTGTTCTCATTTTCTTAAAATTAATTTCAGACTTTCATCTTTGACATACTTAATTAAAGATCTCTTTACATTAATCTTTTATAGGCCATATACACCGATGAATGGAAGACTCTCCAATGTGTGGTTTGACAGATATAAAATATCAAATGATTGCCCAGAACACCTTGAATCAATTGACTCAATGTGCCAAGTACTTGCAAGTTTAATTGATGAAGAAGTAAAAAATGGCATAAAGAAGAATAGGATACTAGTTGGTAAGAAATTTTAGTATCAGTTATATAGATATATACACACACACATATATATACATATATATACACACATATATAGGTATACATTCATGTATATCCAAATATATAAATTTAACTATATTCGATATTATGTTTAAGTAACTTGTGTATTTTTATCAATATGAATCACATATAAGTTATGTTAAACTATATATGTCTGGTGTTTTCAGTTTATTTTTATAAATATTTTAGTATGACATAATTGAATTTTACTTTGATGTGATATTAATACATATTTTGAGGTTAAATGTATATAAAATTATATGTATTTTAAAAATGCAAATAATTTTTCCTCTCAATTGGTCTTTAGCAAATAGATTATACATTTCAAACTTCTGGGGAAAATTCACATACTTTCTCTGAGGAGTTATTTTAGCAAGTGCAAAACTGACATCATTAAAAGGAATTAAAGTACGAAAGAGAATACATCTGAAATTTATTTAAAACTCAAGACTATTCAGAACTAGTAGCCTATACTTATGAAATAATTTTATGTTAGATCATATTTCCTTATCTATTGCTATCAAAAACCTAAATTATTATATTTCTCTCTTTTTGAATTAAAAAAAGAAAACAGTGTCAGGGAAAGGAATGTACTTAGAAAAGTGTTTTTAAGCTTGATTCTAAAGTAAGTTGCAATAAAATCTAATCATAAGGAGAATGCCCTCACTCTTGATTCAAGTAAGACTTAAAACAAAAAACATGTTTCAGACAAGCTTTTAGGGTTCCTTAAGCATTATTTTCATTGAGATATTAAGAGATCAGAATATTTGCTAAGCTGCTTGAAGGAATTTGTTTAGAGGTTTTCTTCAATCAATGAAGTCACTGAGAAGTGGAGGTGCCAGAATGATTAGAGTTAAGCACAAAATAATACTCAGTTTTATGTTGTACATTTCTTGACAATTTCTTCATGTATTAGCCTAATGGTAATAGTGTTCAATTCAGTATACATAATAATTTCATTTCTTTTAAAACCCTTACCTTCCATCTTGGAGTCAATACTGTGTATTGGCTCCAAGGCAGAAGAGTGGTAAGGGCTAGGCAATGGGGGTTAAGTGACTTGCCCAGGGTCACAAAACTGGGAAGTGTCTGAGATCAGATTTGAACCTAGGACCTCCCATCTATAGTCCTGGCTCTCAATCCACTGAGCTACCCAGCTGCCCTAAATAATTTCATCAGCATAAGCATCAATAATATAGCTCTCATTCAGTTCAATTTAAATTTAACATTTTTATTAAACTTGCACTATGTGCCATTCATTCAGTTACTTAGAACAGTATTTGATAATCTCCATAGATAACTATAAATCAAGGGAGATTGATATTATAAAGAATAACTTAAGCAATTTCAATATTCTTTGCTTAATATCCTTATAATTTTAAATCTTCTGCATGTAATCCCATTATATATTCAGCATTTTAGTGATAGTTGTAACTAATAATTCAGTTATTGTTTGAATAACTGTGTATGAGAATCAATAATTAATAATCAGAGAGTGATTAAAATATTTAAAATGCAGTCCCTTCCAAAATAGCCCTCTCAAGGGGAATTTGCCTGTGCCTTCAGAGTCTTGGAATATGTCCAGATATTTCTGAGGCTTTGGATTTATGATATCTCATTTGGCTACAAAATAAACTTGGCTGTCTTTCTATCACCATATATGGAATAGAGGCTACATAATCTATCCTATAAAAAAAAGATGAAACAAACATGATCTTGAAAAAGGACATTGAACTGCTGGATCTTCTTCAGTTGAAATTATAGGTACCTATCGAAGAGAGATATAGTTGACTCTCTCTACCTCTGGGGGGGCAGGATTTGTTTAACTGGCTCTTTTGTATAAAGTATAATATTTGTCCTCTGATGAGCTTGCATGCTGGGTATATCTGGAAACAATGATTCTTAATTTGTACTTTCATAATAAAATCAAGATTTGCTCAAAAGATCATTTCCTAGAGTGTTAAAGATGGTTCCGGGTTAAGATGGCGGCAGAGTAAAAAGCAGCTGCTTAACCTCTCCTAACCCACACATGTAAGACTCCTCAAAAGGACATAAAAACAAATCCAGACAAACGAAGGGACCCCACAACAGGGTGCAGAATTGAATGTATGTGGAATCAGAGCATTTCCATCCTATTAAGGGGTGCAACAGCTCTCACTAAAATGTGAGCTGAGCAACTCCCTCCCCCACCTCACACCACCTACAGTGCCAAAGCCAGTGCACAAGAGTTAGAGCAAGTTTGGGACATGCATTAAGACCTTGGCAGCTACCTAGGGTCACCAGGGCCTTCCCCTGAGAGCTGCAAGACTTAAGACCCCAAGATGCTAAAGCATGTGAGGACTTTGAACATAGACCGTGAGCACAGGTGTGGACTCAGTCACGGAAGTGGATACTGAAAGCAGGCGTAGAACCTGGGTGGGGACCCAGTGCAGACAGGTGCATGACTGCGGAAGCAGCTCCCTGAGACTGTTAAAGGAGCTTCAGGCAGAGGAACAAGCAAGGGGACCACCAGGAGGCTTGACCCTGAGAACAACTAGACCTGAGACCTCAGGAGCCTAAAGAGTACAAACAGACCCTGGATGTGAGGATAAAGTTGAGAGGGTGCCCAGCTAACAATCAAGCCAGCCATAAGAACCCCAAAAGAGAAAAATCAAAAAGAAATCTTTAACACTCGACAACTTTTACACTGAAAAAATCCAGCCAACAGAGCAAATACCAGAGGAGAACAAACAAGTAATCATATCCAAACCTTCCCCCCCCCCAAAAAAAATGAAAATTGGTCAGAAGCTCTTGAAGAGTTCAAATCTGAGATCATGAGAAATATGGAAGAGATTTGGCAAGAGACATGGGAAATAGCTCAAAAGGTAATTAACAGGTTAAAAGATAGAAACTCCTAATTGGAGAAAGATGCCCTGAAATCAAAGAATTGATAAGCAAATTGGAGATGAAAATCAAATAGCTGGCCAAATCGAAAAGGAAAATGAAAAGGTTATAGCACAAAACCAGTCTCTAAAGACAAAATTTGGGCAATTAGAAGCCAATGATCTCTCAAGACAACAAGAACACATAAAGCAAAGTCAATACACTGATAAAATAGAAGGAAACATGAAATATCTCACTGAGAAATTTCTAGAAGAAAACAGTTCTAGAAGAGACAATTTGAAATTCATCGGCCTTCCTGAAAAAGCAGAAATTAATAGAATTTTGTACTCCATACTAAAAGAAATTATTCACCAAAACTGCCCTGAAGTTCTACAACAAGAGGGTAATATAGACATTGAAAGGATCCATAGATCACCCTCTACACTAAACCCTGAAAAGACAACACCCAGGAATATAATAGCCAAATTCAAGAGCTTCCAAGTAAAAGAAAAAATTTTACAAGAAGCCAGAAAGAGAGAATTCAGATATCAAGGAGCATCAATCAGGATCACACAGGATCTGGCAGCCTTCACACTACAAGATGTCAAGGCTTGGAATATGATATTCAGAAAGGCGAGGGCTGGGTCTATAACCAAGGATCACTTACCCATCAAAACTGACTATATATTTCCAGGGGAAAGTTTTGGCATTCAACAAGATAGAAGATTTCAAAGTATTTGCACAGAAAAGACCAGGACTAAATGGAAAGTTAGATATCCAAACACAAAAACCAAGAGAAACATGAAAAGGTAAATAAGAAACAGAGGGGAAAGAAAGAAAACTCTTATTTTTAAATTTGACTCTTTAAGGGCTTCAATAAGATCTAACTATTTTTACTCCTAAATGGAGAAATGTTATGTGTAATTCTCTGTAGTGAACTCTATTCACTATTATAGTATTCACTATTATAATAATTAAAAGAGTTATTCACAGGGAGAGGTTGGAGTACTAAATGGTCTAAGATGATATGGGGGTGGGTGGGAAAGAGGGGGTGAATAGTAGATGGCACCAAGAGAAACTTGAATGAATAAGAAAAATAGGATATTCTATTATACACAAAGAGGGCATGGGAAGGGGAGGGGACGAATACTATTATAAGAAGGAGAGGAAGAGAGCAACAAGAGGTAATATTTAAACCTTACTCTCAGTGGAATTAAGAAGGCAGGACTGGTGATCATAATTTCTAACAAAGCCAAAGTAAAAATAGATATGATTAAAAAAGACAAGAAAGGTTATTACATCCTGATTAAAGGCAGTGTAGACAATGAGGAAATAACTACTCCACATGTATGCACCAAATGGCATAGCATCCATATTCCTAAAGGAAAAACTGGCAGAGCTTAAGAAGGAAATAGATAGTAAAACCATACTAGTGGGAGATCTAAATATTCTTCTTTCAGATCTAGATAAATCAAACCAAACAATAAATAAGAAAGAGATAAGAGAAGTGAATGATGTCCTAGAAAAATTAGATTTAATAGATATGTGGAGAAAAATAAATAGGGACAAAAAGGAATGTACCTTCTTTTCAGCTGTACATGGCACATTCACAAAGATTGACCATGTAGTAGCACATAGAAACATTGCAAACAAATGCAAAAGAGAAGAAATAATAAATGTAAACTTCTCAGATCATAATGCAATAAAAATAATAATTAGTAAGGGCACCTAGATAGGCAAATAAAAAAGTAATTGGAAATTAAATAATATGATTCTCCAAAACCAGTCAGCTAAGGAAGAAATCATAGAAACAATCAACAATTTCATTGAAGAGAATGACAATGATAAGACATCCTACCAAACTCTATGGGATGCAGTTAAGGCAGAACTCGGGGAAATTTATATCCTTGAGTGCATATCTTAACAAATTGGGGGGGGGGGGAAGAGATTAATGGATTGGGCATGCAAGTTAAAAAACTAGAAAGCGAGCAAATTAAAAATCCCCATATGAAAACAATTAGAAATACTAAAAATCAAGGGATAAATTAGTAAAATCAAATTAAAAGAACTATTGAATTAATAAATAAGACTAGAAGCTGGTATTTTGAAAAAACAGATAAAATAGACAAATTACTGGTCAATCTAATAAAAAAAGGAAAAAGAAAACCAAATTGACAGTATCAAAGATGAAAAGGGAGATGTCACCTCTAATGAAGGGGAAATTATGGCAATCATTAAAAACTATTTTGCTTTTTGTAGTGGCAAAAAAGTAGAAAACAATGGTATGCCCTTCTACTGGGGAATAGCTGAACAAATTGTGGTATATGCTGGTAATGGAATCCTATTGTGCTCAAAGGAATAATAAAACTGGTGGAGTTCCATGTGAAATGGAAAGACCTCCAGGAATTGATGCAGAGTGAAAGGAGCAGAGCCAGAAGAACATTGTACACAGAGACTAATACACTGTGGTAAAATAGAATGTAATGGACTTCTGTACTAGCAGCAATGCAATGATCCATAACAATTCTGAGGGACTTATGGAAAAGAATGCTACCCACATTCAGAGGAAGAACTACAGGAGAGGAAACATCGAAGAAACATAACTGCTTGAACACACGGGTTGAGGAAGACATGATTGGGGGTGTAGACTTGAAACTATCACACCAATGCAACTACCAACAATTTGGAAAGTCTTGATTGATGACACATGTCAAAACCAGTGGAAATGCGCATCAGCTATTGCGGGGGGGTGGGGTCAGGGGGTGAAGAGGAAAATAAGAACATGAATCATGTAACCATGATAAATTTTCTAAAAAATAAAAATTATTAAAAAAAAGATTATTTCCTAGTATTTTTATTTTACAATATGTGCCTAAGAAAGGTTTGGGACTTCCAGGTTAATTAAGATGGCAGCAAAGTAGAACAGGGTACTTAACTCTTCTCACCACTGACCCATATAGCATACCTCCAAAGGACAAAATAACCCAATCCAGATGAAAGAAGGGTCCCCACAATAGGGCGCAGTATCGAAGGTAAGTGGGATTTGGGCAATTCCACACTATAAGGGGGGAAAGTAGCTCCAATCAAAATGTGAGCTGATCAACCCTCCTCCACCCCACCCACAGTACCAGAGTCAGAGGCTGAGTACCAGAGTTAGAGCTAGCAGGGATGGGGGTCAGAATCTAGCTTCTTGGCAGCTAACTGGGACCACCAGGAGCTTGCCCCTGAGATCAGCAAGATTTGAAACCATAGGAGGCTAGAGAGCACAGACCTTGGGCGCCGGAGTGGAGCTGAGAGAGGCAATGGACAGTGGAAGCAGCTCAGTGTGCTGAGACTTAGGAAAGAACCTCAGGTGGAAGAGTAAGCATGGGCTAATTTTAGGCTCTGGGTAGCAGATTAGGACCCCAGGGACTTGACCCTGAGAACAGCTAGAGACCCCAGGAGGCTTGGGAGTGCAGACCTTGGGGGCAGGAATGAAGCTGAGAGGGGCCACGGACAGCAGAGACCTAGCAGACAGTGGAAGCCAAGAGACTCACAAAGTAGCCTCAGGCAAAAAACTGCTCCTTAGCTCTATACACAGAGAGCCTACCTGCCTCACCCAGACTTCTGGCTGAGAAAGAAATACCAGCATAATGATGACAAGTAAGGCCCAAGAAATAACCACCAAAAAGAACAAGAAAAAAGCTCTTAACACTTCATAACTTTTGCACAGAAAAAATCCAGAAAGCAGAGGAGGACAAACAAGTAAAGACATCCAAACCTTCCCAAAAAAATGAAAATTGGTCACAAGCTCTTGAAGAGTTCAAATCTGAGATCAGAGAAAGATAGAAGAGATCTGGCAAGAAAAGTAAGTGGGAAATAGTTCAAAAAGAAAATAACAGTTTAAAAGGCAGTTTAAAACAGTTTAAATTCATTTTGCAATTAGAACTTGAGGTTCAGAAATCAAATGAAATGATAAGCAAATTGAAGTCCAGAAATGACCAGCTGGATGCCATGAAGAGCCAGATAGACCAGACTGAAAAGGAAAACCAAAAGTTTATAGCCGAAAACCAGTCTTTAAAGATTAGAATTGGGTAAGTAGAAGCCAATGATCTCACAAGACAGCAAGAACTGATAAAGCAAAGTCAAAAGACTGACAAAATAGAAGGAAACATGAAATATCTCAATGAAAAGATGACAGGTCAAGAAAACAGGTCTACAAGAGACAACTTGAGAATTATTGGTCTTCCAGAAAAATCAGAGATAATTAGAAATCTAGATATCATACTACAAGAAATTATCCAAGAAAACTGCCCTGATGTCCTTGAACGAGAGGGCAAAATGGACATTGAAAGAGCCCATAGAACACCCTCTACACTAAATCCTTAGAAGACAACCTCCAGGAATATAATAGCCAAATTCAAAAGCTTCCAAATTAAGGAGAAAATATTACAAGAAGCCAGAAAGAGACAATTCAGATATCAAGGAATACCAATCAGGATTACACAGGATCTGGCAGCCTCCACCATACAAGACGTCAAGGCTTGGAATATGATATTCAGAAAGGCAAGAGAATTAGGTCTACAACTAAGGATCACCTACCCATCAAAACTGACTATATGATTTTTCATTGGTGGTATTATTCCCTAAGTATTTGGACTCCACAATCTCTAGCTGGAGAATTGTGTGCTTGTCCAGTTCCTTTCCTTCCTTTATCTGTTTTAGTACTTGGAATAGTAGTTTGATGTTATCTACTAGTTCCCCAAAATCAGTATCTTTCTTTTGTGAAGTAATTTAGTTAAACCATTGCCACAGGTGAGAGAAAACATTTTTCGAGACCATAAGGAATTGCCAGATTATTAGGATTATGGCTATGGCTGTTGGAATAAAGCAAATACATTCAGCCAGGGTCAGAGCACACCATTTATAATAATCATAGATGTTCAGTAGTTGTTCCATGAAATTAGGGACCCTTATAAACCAAAAATCCACCATACCCTGCATTAGGGACCAAGAAATCATTGAGATGCTAGATAGGATGAATGTTATCCTAGCCAATTTCAGTTTGGTTGTTTCAAAAGATTTTAGGTAGTTCACTAACTTTGCTCACCAATTAATGTTATCAAGAAGTAAGTAAGGTAAGTGAGTGGGTCAACAAAGGCAATTTGGGTGTGAGGAAGGATAAAGGGGATATTAGGTGATTATAAGGTGACTGAAGGAGGAAAGAAGGTACAGGAAGGTATGTAGGAGATAAAGGAAATGGGGTATGTAGGAGAGGGCAGCTCAAACAGGTTTATTCTCAGAGGCTTGAGACAGAGAATACAGGGAGGAAATTAGGGCCAATAAGAAATGTTTAGGTTTGGCTAGAGGGTTTTTCTTGTTATTTTCTAAAATCTCTTGAGGGAGGAATCAAGAGGGCCCCTCCCTGCCAGTCAAACTGATGGCTGAAGGAAGACTTGAGGTAGGTACTTCCTGCCAAGATGGATGCCCCCAGCTCCCCTCAAGGAAATAGAAGAAAAATGATTCCTTCCCCTTGAGCCCTTGTCTTAATTTTCAACACAATGGTTCACCAGAGGGTTTGAATAGGTAACAAGGGGATTTATTAATACCAGGGTCAGTCAGAAGGGAGAGGGGTTCAGGGTTTTCTAACTGCTACTAGGGAGAGGGGTGATGGTGGGGGATGGGTCACAGAGAGGTTTAGACAGAGAGAGTCTGGCTCTCCCAGTCAGGAAGATTTGACTGCCTTTTAAGTAAAGTCTTTATCAAATCATTAAAACTAGGGATAACTTATTTGAGGATACTCTACTTGCCTAGAGAAACTATACCCACAATGTCTAATCACCAAGCCCTCCCTTCCACCAGGACCCAAAGGAAATTCAGGGAAGGGGAGAGATGGAGATGGGAGATCAGGGAGAGGTCCAGAGAAATGAGATAGGTCCAAATTTCCCCAAGACAAAATAAGCACAGGTCAAGGCTGAAGCAATTAGGCCAAAGCCAACAGGTTAAGCCAAAGCAAAAGCCTCCAGCCATAGCGAAAGCCAAGGCAAAAGCCCCGTCAGTTAGAACTTCACCTCTGTAGTTTCAAGTCCTAACTGACTTTCTGAAGATTCTAAGACTTCTAACTGACTTTTTGTGACTTAGAAATTACAGAAGCAAAAAGTTTCTGTTAGCCACCTTGCATTACAAATATTAAGGGAAATAATGAAAAAAAAAATTAAGAAAGGTGGCCTAGCAGTACCAGGTCTTAAACTGTACTATAAAGTAATAGTCATCAAAACAATATGGTACTGGGAAGAGATAGAAGGGAGGATCAGTGGAATAGATTTGGGGTAAGTGACCTCAGCAAAACAATCTCCAATAAACCCAAAGAACCCAGCTTTTGGGACAAAAAAACACTTTTTGAGAAAAACTGCTGGGAAAATTGAAAACAATATAGGAGAGATTGGGTTTAGACTCTAGATCAACATCTCACACCCTATACCAAGATAAATTCAGAATGAGTGAATGACTTGAATATAAAGAAGGAAACTGTAAGTAAATTAGGTGAGCACAGAATATTATACTTGTCAGATCTCTGGGAAAGGAAAGATTTTAAAACCAAGCAAGAGTTAGAAAAAATTACAAAATGTAAAATAAATAATTTTGATTACATTAAACTAAAAAGATTTTGTACAGACAAAACCAATGCTACCAAAATTAGAAGGGAAGCAACAAATTTGGAAAAAATCTTTATAACAAAAAACTCAAAGGTCTAATTACTCAAATATATAAGGAGCTAAATCAATTGTACAAAAAAAAATCAAGCCATTCCACAATTGATAAATGGGTAAGGGACATAAATAGACAATTTTCAGATAAAGAAATCAAAACTATCAACAAACACATGAAAAAGTGTTCTAAATATCTTATAATTAGAGAAATGCAAATCAAAACAACTCTGTGGTACCACCGCACACCTAGGAGATTAGCTAACATGATAGCAAAGGAAAGTGGAGAATGTTGGATGGAATGTGACAAAATTGGGACATTAATGCATTGCTGGTAGAGTTGTGAATTGATCCAACCATTCTGGCTGGCAATTTGGAACTATGCCCAAAGGGCTTTAAAAGACTGCCTGCCTTTTGATCCAGCCATAGCACTGCTGGGTTTATATCCCAAAGAGATAATAAGGAATGTACAAAAATATTTATAGCCGTGCCCTTTGTGATGGCAAAACATTGGAAAATGAGAGAATGTCCTTTGATCCGGGAATGGCTGAACAAATTGCATTGTCTTTTGGTGATGGAATACTATTGTGGTCAAAGGAATAAAGAACTGGAGGAATTCCACGTGAACTGGAATGACCTCCAGGAATTGATGCAGAGTGAAAGGAGCAGAGCCAGGAGAATATTATACACAGAGGCTGATACACTGTGGTACAATAGAACATAATGGACTTCTCTACTAGCAGCAATGCAAGAATCCAGAGCAAGGCTAAGGGACTTATGAGAAAGAAAACTAGCCACATTCAAAGGAAGAACTGTGGGAGGAGAAACACAGAAGAAAAACAACTGCTTGAACACATGGGCTGATGGGGATATTATTGGGGATGTAGACACTAAAAGATAACTCTAGGCCAACTATCAATAACAAGCAATTAGGTCTTGATCAGTGATACATGTAAAATGCAGTGGAATTGTGTGTCAGCCAAGGGGGAATAAGAGGATTTGGGGGAGAGGGAAAGAACATGAAACATGTAACTATGGGAAAATATTCAAAATTTAAATTTAAAAAAAAGAAAGGTTTGGGGGTATTCAAAACATAGAATGATAGATTCTAACTGAGGGGATCGAGGAAAGCCACCCTAGAAGTGGTATTTGAGGTACATCAGGAAGAATGAGGATTTTGATTGTCAGGTGTGAGAGAAAGAGAGGGAATTTTATTTGGAGGAAATAGCAGGAGCAAAATTTAGAGGCAGTCGTGGTCAGAGGATCACAAATACTCTAGAACTATGGAGAAGTGTAGTGAGAATATTAAATTAGAAGATTCATTGGAATCAGACTGAATGGTATTCAAAGCTAAACTTAAGGAGTTTGAACATTTTTCATTAGGTGATAGGAACCATTAGACTGAATTGATAGAAGTTAATGACTCTTGGGATGTGAGGAAATGCAGAGGGAGGAGATATGAAATCCTTGGAGAATATTTTAAGAGTCTGTGATTTGATTGATACACATAACAACTCACCTTTAACTTAGGAGTTGATTTTTGAAAGTTACTGTAGTAAAAATAAATAAAATAAAAATTCAACGTTCTGTAACCAATATGTAATGAACCTCTTAGACATCCTCCTCATAAAACAGCACACAGTTTGTTGCCAGTTTAGCACTTGAAGTCTTTCCAGTTTAGCTGGACCTTCCAGAAGTTGCATTCTTTTGCCTTAACCAGTGAGCATTCAAGATCACCTCCATGTCACTATAAAACATTAGGAAAGTACATCAGCCAAAATGGAAAAACATTAGGCTTCAAGAATCTGCAACCTGATCATACATTTATTTAGCAAACATTTATTAAGCACTTCAGTTCCACTTAGACACAGTAATCCTAGTCTTCAGTGTGGTGGGCTGTCATTGGTAGACTAGGACAACAGTAAGTTGTTTAACAAAAATGGCCCATTTTCTTTTTTGGGTCCTATATCCTCACTACTGCACAAATAACTTAATTATTCAAACAATAGGTCTTTTGATTTCACAGATTTTTCTTCTTAGTTCATATCAGATTTCTAGGCCACCCTATTCACTTCATTTGAAGTTAAAATTCTGTTGTTTACTATGTGCCATTACCAATATATTATACATATGAATGCTATTAATAATATTCCTAGAATTTTCTCTCTTTGATACCATGCTATATAATCCAGAAAATTGAACTACAACGCTTCTTACTGGTAGAGTCCTACCAAAATATCTCCTTTTTTACCTCCAGTGAGAACAGTCTTATCTTCCAACTGGCTGTGGAATCAGGCAGTAGGGACCATAGTCTTGGTAAGGGTTAATTATATAGAGGAAGTCACCCAAGTACATTTGCAGACCACCCTAGAAACTTTTGTTTTTAATTTGAACTTCACTTTTAATAAAGCCTTCTCCTCCAAAGTAAGAATTGAACAAATAGTTCAGCACTTAAGATCTAATAAAAAACTTACGATATTTTATTGAGTCCAAAATCACCATTCAGAGAAGAGAAAACACAGTATACAAAGAGAATGTGACTTCAAAAGGCTAAATGGCAAAGTATTATTTCGTGATTTCCTTTTATCTGTATTTTTCTAAATATTGTAATATTTTGTTTTTATATTAGATTGCAAGCTATAGCTATTCTTTTTGTCTGCTTGTAAAGTAAATTTCTCCCCCAACACCTGCCATCCCTTATGGAAGAAAAAATAGTTTAACAAGAGTAACAGACATCAGCCAAGTCCAATATTATATATAGCACTATATAGCCATAATCCTATATTTTTGCAAAGAAGGAATAGAGTTATATTCTCACAAGTCTTCTTTGGGTTTAAGCTTGTTCAACATGATTAAATAGTGTTGGGCTTTTATTATTTTGTTGCCCTTTCCATTTCCATTTTTAAAAATTATTGGAAATATTAAATGAGTGAATCAAGAATGATTCATTTATTATGCAGCAAGGATACAAATAGAAAAATAAGACAATCCTTCCTCTCAAGGATTTTCAGTAGGGGCTTCAGGGCCTGAGCTGGAAGAAGATCTGGTAGTTTGGAAGACACTTCTATTCCAAGGATCTTGGATTAATGGTCCTGAGATGTCTCTATTAGGATTTGGGAGGAGATAGTGGTCCCGGTGATAATTGGACCTGCCTACCATATGCTACCTCCTATTTCTAAGGCCACTTTGTTGCTTTTTCCTTATTGTTTTCCCTTTTCTGCTTATTTTACTTTGGATTCATTCATAAGCCTTTCCATGCTTTTGGTAGGGATAATACTTATTATAAGAGAATACTTATAATATAAGATCATACTTATTATTATAAGTATTATATTGCTTGCATGTATCATACCTTATTTAGCCATTCTTCAATCAGTGAGCAACTACTTTGTTGCTTAAAAAAATTATGCCGTAGATATTTTGGTCTGTGTGCATATTTGAATGGGAACAACATTATATAGTTCAGAAGTACTTAACTTTCCTATATCCACTACTCAATGTGAAATTCTTTAAAAAAGAAATATATTAGAGTTTAGCATACATATACCCATAAGATCTAAAAAAGATTAATTTTTCATACATTGCTTTTTAATACTATTATTATATTATTATAGCTTGAGTATAACAGGCTATAAGAGTAAAAAATGTTATACTGATAGACTTAACCACAGTTGTGGTATCTATCATAACAATTACACCCCTTTTTTCTGCCTCTTTCAGCAAATTAAATTTCCATTTATGAAATGGCTAGTGCCTTACACTATTAAAACTTATCTTACACCATTAAAACATTGTTAAATGTTTTATTTTGTTTATTGTTTATTGTTTATCAGAACAAAGATAAATAACTTACTGAGATATTTGATTCTGTTGCTAGTCATCCAGCACTGTTATTCTAGATTTACTTTTTGCTTTGAATTTTATTAAGAACGCGATTAAGAATCCTAATTTTTAGAAATTAAGGCATATGTTATAAATTAAAGTAAGTAAATAAATATTTATAAATAAAAGTTATAAATATAAATAAAAGTAAATACATATAAATTTATATATAATATATATCATAAAATAAATGAATAAAAGTATAACTAAAATGTTATAAATAAAAGTAAAAAATTTTTAAATAAATAAAAGTAAAATAAAATATATAAATAAATAAAATAAATTTATATAAATAAATAGAAGTAAATAAAAGTAAAAAATAAAAATTATAAATAAAAGTAAAAAAAGTTTTTTAAAAAGTACATTTATTAAGAATGGGATGTGCTTCTCCTAATAAATCCCTAAAATATTGTCATTTTATTGATTTGAAATCAATTCAGAGGATTTGGTTATTGAGGAAATCAATTAACTTTTCTTTTACTAGATCACTCTCCTAACTCAATATGAAAATATTTACCTTCATTTATTTTATTTGAGTTATTAATTATTATTTACTTCAAAATTTTCCTTAAAAAATTTTAGAAACTATACCTCATTCCTTCTCCTATCCTTCTTGTACCTTCTCAAATTTCTCTCTAATCCATAATTTTTTTCATGCACATTATCATTTATGGAATATTTAGTTATTTATTAAATCCCCATAATATCTCTTTGACTAGTATCTTATACTTCCTAGGGCACATATGCCCCAATTTGGGAATCCTATATACAATATTTGTCTCAGAATCAGGAAGCCCTGGCTTCAAATTCCATCCCTGAAACATCGTGCCTTTGGAAAAATAATTTAACTTCTCTGTGCTTTAGTTTCCTTATCTTTAAAAATGAGTAGATTAGACAGTATTGGTCTCTGAGATCCTAGAATTCAAATTGAAAAGGACCTTTTCCACATTGGAAGCCCTTCAAATTAAAGACTATTAAATAATTCCCCTGAGTTTTTCCTTCAGGCTAAATATCTCTATTTCCTTCAAATGATCCTCATATGACAAGATTACATTAGCTTTTTTTGGCTACCTTATCACACTTATTATTTTGTTATGTTTGTTTTTCATTAAATCCCCCAAAACTTTTTCAGACCAACCATTGGCCAATTGTATTTGTGAATTTGATTTTTTTTAAGAGTGAGACCACATTCGTCCCTATTGAATTGCAACTTACTACATTCAGCCCCATGTTCAAGCCTATCAGAATCTTTCTGGATCCTGTCATCTAATGTGTTACACTGTCCCTCCCTTCTTTGTGTGATTTACAAATTTGGTGAGTGTGCCATCCATTCTGCTTTCTGAATCATTACTAAAAATATTAAATAGCCTAGAACTAAGCCGAGATTCCTAAGAAATTCCATTGAAGACCCTCCTCGTTAACATGCTCTTTGCTCACTGGCTATTCACTGAGTTCTGAATTCATCTAATTGTGAATCAGTTAATTCACATCTCTCCATCTTCTTTACAAAAATTGTATGAGACTCTGATCTTTGCTAAAATTTCTATAAACTATATTTAAGGTATTCTACTCATTCTCTAATTCTGTCAAAAAAAGGAAATGAAGATAGTCTGGCAATGGCCTAGCCTTTATTAAAACATGCTTAGTCTTTGTCCCTACCTCTCTTTCATTTCCTCTGATATTCTAGAGCTTTGGTTTTTCCAAATGAATTGTGTTATTATTTCATCATTTTATTCAGGAATTTGATTTGTATCGCGTTAAAAGTGTAAATTAACTTTGGTAATATTATCGTTTTAAAATCTTGGCATGACCCAGCCAAAGACACTAGCTCTCCAGCTATTTAATTTATTCTTCATTACTTTGAGGAGAGCTTTGTAACTGATAAAAAATAATCATAGTAGTTATTTGGAGTAATTACTATTAATTGTAGTTTTTTAGGATAGTGATTATTTAGGATATTCTTATTGTCTCTCAGACTGTATTATTTTGTAGAATTTTATTATGTACTTTAATATATAAAAATGTAGTTGATTTTTGAGGTTTTGTTTTGTAGCTTAGAACATTGTTGAAGCTAATAATTGTTTCAGTTACTATCTTTGTTGGCTTCCTAAAATTTTCCAAGTTCCGCAAATAGAAGTAGCTCTATCTCCTTTTTTTATATCTTTAATTTATTTTGTTGCTATTATCTCCAAAATTATATCAAATAATAGTGGGAAAAGTAGGCATCTTTCCTTTACTCTCATATTTAGTGAATTAGGTTCTAGTATATCCCTATTGAACATGATGTTTGCTTTTGATTTTGGAAAGATAGTTTTTATGATTTAAAAATAACTTTCCTTTATGTCAGTATCTTATCAGATTTTTAACACATATGAGTGTTTTACTTTATCAAAGATTTTCTGCATCTATTGAGACAACATATCTGTTGAGACAACTGGATGTTTGTTTTTTTAATGTGATTATGTTGATTGTTTTTCTAATGTTGAAACATTCTTGCTTCCCTGTTATAAATTCAACTTAGTTGATAATGAATGCTATCTTGGATAAATCACTAAAAACGATTTTGTTTAAAATATTTGAATTAATATTCATTATTGATATTAGATTATCTTTCCCAAGTTTATATATTAAGTATATATTCATTTCACTAAAGGATTTTTTTAAAGAGCTCTATTCCTCATATTTGGAGAATAATTTCTATAGTGCTGGTATAGATTATCCCTAAAAAGTTTGATAGAATTCTCCTATAGATCTATCAGTAAGTATCAATATTTTCCCTCTCCTTTAGTAATTCTTTATAACTCATTTTCTTTCCTTTTCTGAGATTGAGTTATTTTATCATTTTGTGTATTTTTTATCATTGGAGATATTTCTTATTTCTTTTGTATTCTTTGTTTTCTTAGTATATAACTGTGTAATAGGCTCTTTTTATTATTTTTCCTCTGGTTTTATTGTCATTTCACCTTGCTCATTTGCTATTTGATTTTTTGTTCTTTTCTTCTGAATTAGAATGGCTGTTTATTTTATTAATATTTCCAAAGGACCAGTTTTTAGAGTTATTTATTATTTCTATATTTTTTATTTTCCAGTATATTTTTTTGTTCATCTCCTCTTTTTACTTATTTTAATTTTATTTGTTGCAATATATGTATTATATGTGTATAATACATATATTTGTATGTTATAAAATACAGGTATCCCTTCCACATCACCAGGTTAGAGTTGAGGTACCCCTGATATCTGAAAATCCACAAAACATTTTTGGCCCTCCCTTCATATCAGAGAAGAAGCTTGCATTCTTTCTTTTTCTTTTATGTGGTGTTTACAGGATCTTATTATAAAACTTCAGTTAAGCATTTGGTCATAGGATATATGTAGCTCAAATGTTAAGATATCTTTATTTTTCTAGTCTTTACATATCATTTGATGGCTTTCATGTCTCTTTTCACAAACTTTATCTTTTTAATTCTTTTAACCTTGAAAAAGAAATTGTGTATATTTCACGCATTTCTGAGTTTCTAAATTGTTTCTATGTCATCTACTTGGCATTCATTTGTCATCTGTGGCTTCCACAAAAACTCCCCCAAAGTTCCCATTTAATTTCTTATTCCAACCAGCAGTATATCAAAGCCACAGTGGGGAAAGTTGCAATGCAAAGTTGCAGTATATATAGGGATCTATATGTAAGTTCATTAATCATTTCTTTTTCTATTTTGTTAATGTATGTTTTAGAGATATGATTTTCCCTCTGACGACTATTTTAACTGCATTCCAGAAATTTTGATATGTTATTTCAATATTATTTTCTGTCAAAATCTTCATTTGGGTCTGTCTTTTGTTTGTGGTCTGTTAGCCAATTATTATTTTTTATTACATTATGTTCTGTAAAAGATGCATTTGATATTTTATGCCTTTTATACAAGTTATTTGGAATATAACCTAATATATGGTTATATTTTTAAAGTAAGAAATATTTTGCATTCCCATTTGAAGATGCCATAAGTCTTTTAGCTGTAGTTTCACCATAATTCAGCTGAATTTTTTTTTCTTTTAGACTAATCCAAAACTTTTCCCTATTACCAATGTAGACACTAAAATCTGCTATTATTGCTAACAATCACTCTCCATGACTTTTTTTTAGCTCAGCTTATGTTTCCTTTATGAATTTCCTTTGTGATATCTGAGCATGTATGTTCAATATTGATATTCGTTTGCTTTTTCTGGTTCCTTTCAGCATATTGCAATTTCTTTGTTTATCTCTTGAGATTTCGAATGTTTGACTTTGTTTCGTCAGATAATATGACTTTTGCTTCTGCTTTTTTGTATTCACTTTATGCATAGTAAATTTTTTCCAGGCCCTCATTTTTATTCCATGTATGTCCTTGTTTTTAATATTTTCATAAGCAACAGATTGTGGTGATTTGCTTCTTTTATAACTCACTTTTAAATTTTTATTTGTTTTATCCTTTCACATTTAAAACTAGGAGAATTAGGTTTATATTTACCTTTATTTGTCTCTACTATTGTACTCAATACATATTTGTATATTAAAAATGTAATTATCTATCTATCTATCTATGTATCTATCTATCTATGTATCTATCTATGTATCTATGTATCTATCTATGTATCTATGTATCTATCTATCTACCTTTCTATTTATCTTATCTGTTTTTCTCCTTCTCTGTAAATACAATTGCTATATCTCCTCTTATTTTAGCTCTGATAAATTTATAGCAGCCCTGTTCCCACTGTTTCCCTTCCCCTGAACCTCCTCTCCCACCTCTTCCTATTTATTACTTCTCTTCATAGTTTTTATAGTTCTTATTAGTTTCTTCTTTCTTGCTTGCTATTATTTAGTTATTTAATTCTTCCCCTATTTTTTCTTCTGCAGTCACATAGTCAAGCATAATTCCTCTTTCACTCTTTCTTTTCAATTTGTCTTTTTGTTTTTTATTTCATTTTAAATACTTTTTTCCTTAAAAAAAGGTTTATTTGCCTCATTATTCATCTTTGTTTTCAGTCTATTCTAGAAATGTATCCTATGATTTATTGCTTTTTTATTTATGTAGTCCTATATTTCATATATTCTTCATAAAATTAAAACTTTTGAGATGCCTATTTAGGGTTCTCTCTATTAAACAGTTTATGTTATTATAGCCTTCTGATGCACCGTACTCTTAGAAACACCAGTTTCCTTCAGGTGCTAGAGAGGATGTTTACACATGATAGGAATTTTCCCATGTCCCTGATTATAATACTTATATTTGACTTCCCCTTGTTCATTATCCCTCAGTTTACTTCAAAATCTCTGGTTTTGCTTCATGCCTGCCAATTCTTCTGGATATCATTTACTATCAGGAACTTTAATTACCCTTCTCCTAAGGCAGGATAAGTGTTCTCTAAGTGAAGAAAGGAATATTGAAATAACAACTAGACACCCCAAAATGAGACAAATAATTCCTTAAGTGGTAGAGGACCTTAATAAAATACTTAAATGAAGATATAAAGAAGATTAAAGCTTTTTAAAAAATCTTAAGGCAAAGGAATCTATTTGGAATAGATGATCAGAAATTTTAATGGATATTCTTCTCAACTAGATGGAACTTAGAAATGTAGTAAATATGAGCAATTAAAATTGACAAAATACATGACATTTTTGTAAATCAAAATATCTGATCTTAAGATGGTGGCTGGTGAAACAAATAGAAGATCATTGAAACAGTGAAACGCATGGCCTGAATATGATATTTCAGGAAATCACACAAGAAAATTTCTAAGAAATATTGAAATACACAGAAAAGTACAGAATTAATACTATCCATAGTACTATAAGTGAGTCAAATAAGATAACATATATAGCACTGTGCAAACTTCAAAGTGCTATTTAAATGCTAGCCTTCCTCATCATTATCAGTATCCCCAGGTTTCATTATCTACAGGATTAACAAAAAATGAATTTGTAGAGGCCAAGTGAAAGCAGTTCATATATGAAGGAACACCTGTTTGAACTACTTTGCAATGTTATGAAAGAGAACACTAAAAAATGAAGGAAAATAGCTTGCACAACAAGGTAATATATTCTGCACAGTTAAACATATTCCTATATTAGAAAGATAGACCTTCAACAAGATAAACTTTCACTCATTTTTTCCAAGAAATCCCAAAAAGCAGCAGGACTTTTGAAATGTAAATTGAATAAACAAAAGAACCTAGCAATTCCATAAAACATTAGAAAGTCAAAGTATAACTCAAGGTTTACATGTTGTTTAGAGGAGACACAAATAATACAATTTAGATGTTCCATATTTTGACTCAGGAAGACTTGAATCTGGAGGGGCTATTAGATGACAGGCTTGCATACTGATAGGACTGAATTAATTCTACCATCAAGAAAAATAATTTTTAATTATGCAATATAAAGTTACTAAATTGTTCCTTTGTCCCCAAGTAGCTACTAATGAGATTATAACTTAAGTAATTTACTGGTAAGAAAAGACCCATATCAACAAAACTGTTCATAACCATATTATTTGCAGTGACAAAAAATTGGAAATGAAATAAGTGCCTATCATTTAGGGAATGAATGAATACATGTATGGGAGTGTAATGGAATATTATCATGCAATAAAGTGATGAATATGAAAAATTCATTAAAACAAAGAAGACAAAGGGGGATGCATAGTAAAGAAAATGGAACCCAAATATTATAATAACATTCTAAATGTTACTCTTGAACAACATCCAAAATGTCTGCCAGACATTGATGTGGGCGAGGGGCACCACAACTCTAGTCAATTACAGTGATTATGGCCCTGTCAAAATCAAAGGACACATCCTTCTTTCTGTTAATTTGTAATAAATTATTTGCAATTAATGTAATTTCTATTTATTGAAATTTTGCTTGAAGGATCTACTTTGTAAAGGAGTTTGGTTGATTCTTAAGGATACCTGTTGTGTTATTATTACAATGAATTTGCCTTTAAAATAAGCAGAAAAATAAAGCTTTGAGAGATACTTAATCCATATGAGTAGCTTCTAGATTTCACAACAGAGTATTTTTGGAAACTATTTACAGTAGACAGCGATTAAAGATGCATCATTTCATATACATATACACACGATTCTCCCTGAGTCATTACAGTTTTTTTTAATCATTTACATTTACATTTAAACTTGCATTTACTTGGTTTATACTAGGTGTGACCCAGGCATCTTTGAGATAAGCTCTTAATTGCCTTTTTTGAGCATGTTTTAATAGCCAGAGGATATAATGTCATACCTTAAAAAGATCACTAATCTTGGACTCCAAGTACTTTTGGTCAAATCTCACCTCCAGGTTATAGTACCCACATAACCTTGGACCATTTGCTTAACCTTCTTGGGTTTTAGTTTCTTCAACTATAAAATAAGGAGGTTGGACTAGAACATTTCTGGGACTCTTTCTGGTTCTAGAGTCTATTGAGGAACTGAAATACTAAAGAATTATTAAAATTCATTTTAATAACATAAATTTTGGCAAGAAGTAAAGTATTATATATCAGCCATATATTTTTCCTGAAATGTGGTTTGTATAAAAACCTGAGAATGACCATAAGAATGGATAAGATAATGACAATAAAAATAACAAAATTAAAGAGAGATTGTTGAGAAAAAAGAATCAAATATCTTTATTTCAATAGAAATAAATATTAAAAAATAATAAATTTAGATAATAATTCTCTTCTTTTCATTATGTATAGTAAGGGCAAAAACAGAGTTTCAGATTTAGAGTGAAAGAACCTGAATTCAAATTCCAGCTCTGTCACAGTATACTTAGGTGACATTAGGCAAGCCAGTTATCTTCTCTAGGACTCACTCTTCCCATGTATAAATAAGCTTTACTCTGTGCTAGCAAGGCCATATCTGGAATGCTGTATTCAGTTCAATTTTATACATAAGTCTCATTCCGCTGCTTTGCTTTGCATCAATAATTTATTTATTAAATGCTTAGTTTGTGCCAGGCACTATGTTAAGCACTGAGAACATCAAAACAAAAACAAATGACAAAAAAAGTTTACACATCAAAATTATCTGAAAAGGGAAGTCATTAGCATCATTAGCAACACTTCACCTTGGTCATTCCATGTTTCCTTGTAAACTTCATATTTTATGCCATTATAATATTCCATTACATTAATCTTTTGTTAAACACCTACTTTTGTACAAGGTTTGGGTTAGGTTCTGATGAAACAAACACAATACCACAAACCTCTTTTATGGTGCTGGAGAAACAAGTATATTTATATTATATATATATATATATATAAAATATGAAAAGAATAATTTGTTTACTTGATTAATAATAAAAGGCCACTTAGGAGGGAAGAGGCATAAGCATTTGGGGAGATCAGGAAAAGCTTCACGTAGAAGAAAATTCTTGAGCTGTGTCTGGAAGGAAGAGAGAAATTCTTTAAGGGACATTCCAAGGGAGTGTGCATTCCAACCATAGAGCATGGCCAGTACACAGGTACTAAGACCTAAGGTAGTATGTGGCGAAAAGAGAACTGCAGAGTGACGAAGAAGAATAATGTCCCTTGAGCCTGGAAAGGTGGCTTGGGACTACATTGTGAAGGGTTTTAAAAGCTAAACAGAGGAGTTATCTAGGTGTCTTGGTGGATAGAATCAGGCCTAGAGATGGGAGGTTCTAGGTTCAAATTTGGCCTTAGACACTTCCTATCTATGTGACCCTGGGCAAGTCACTTAACCTCAATCATCCAGGTCTTGCAGCAATTCTGCTTTGGAAACATTGCTTATTATTCATCCTAAGAAAGAAAGTAAGGCTTTATATTTTTTAAGCTAAAAAGAGGAGTTTATATTTTATCCTAGAATCAATAGAAAGGTACTTGAGTTGCTTGAATAGGGGAATAACTTGGTTGAACCACTCTTAAGGGAAATCTTGGAATACAGTGGGAAGACAATTGATTTGTAGAAAGAACAATTTGGAGACTGTTGTAATAATCTAAGTTAAGAGACAGTGACAGCCTGAATGTGTGAGTAGTGTAAGTGCTTAGATTCAATGTTTGTGAGGTAAGAATGGAATGATCTGGCTGCTGATTGGATATGTAGGCAGTGGGAAGAGTAAGGCGTCAATAATGCTGAAATTATAGACTTAAGAAATTGAAAGAATAATGTGGCTCCAGTTGAAATTAGAAGGGTAATAGGTTTGAGTGGAAAAATAAATGAGTTCAGTTTTATGCATGATGATTTTGAGATGTCTCCTAATTTTCCATTTTGAAATGTTAAATAGGCAGTTGGTGTTGCAGACTGAACCTGGATCAAAAGGTATTTGTTTTGACATCAGTAGGATTTCTTTTTTTCTTTGACCTAGCTATTTTTAGGCTAGTGTTATAATTCCTCCATATAGTTGCTTTCATTTAATCACAATTGTCTAACAAAGGTTTTGTTGTTATTATGTGATATACCCTACTTGGCAAAGAAGGATTGGAGATGAATTGCTAACAATCTAGAAATTTCCTCATACCTTTTAATACATTTTTTTAATATACTTAGTGCATCATCTGTTCTTTGAGGTCAAATACTATTTCATTTTTGTCTTTATGTCCCTAGTGCTAATGCCTGGCACATAGAAAGTGCTTAATAAGATGCTTGATGATTGAGTTTTTGGCTATTCATACTAGCTGTGCAAAATAGATATGAAGCATGGAGAAATAGAATTTGGATTTTTGTCCTAATTTTAGTTATATGAATAATATTTTCAGTTTTGTGTTTTATTTCCTTTTCTTTCTTTTATTTAATAGCATTTTATCATTAAAATAATATTCTGTTAGAAATTCTAATTCTATTTTTAACAGTATTTATAATATAAGTGATATATGGCCTCATCATTTTCATTTTAGTGCTGAAAATTAAGTGAATAATAGTTCTAATTTGGCTGAGAAGATAAATGTAGTTATCTCTTAGATGAATGTCTCATTAGAACATTGGTTGAAAATTTAATAAAAGAATAAGAATTAACTTGGCTTTGAGATAAATAGCCTTTCTCTTCTTAGATTTTTATCCTTAGAGAAGAGAGTACTTTGGCAATGTTAGATGAAATTTACTCTACACCTGGCTCTTTCTTTAACAACAGAGAAGAATCTCAGCCTATTCAACTATTCTAATGATATATTCTCTTTAGTTCCATTTTACTAGTGCCTGCCTGAAGCACAAAAAAGAAAACGGAATAGACTTTTCTTAATCATTTTTTTCTTCTTGTATAAAAGATTCAAACAATTAACAGAAAAGTCACTATATTAAATTAATTTTGCAAAGCAATGTTCCCTGTAACAGTTTGACTTCTATTTAATAATATTTTACTAAACCATGCATTGAGTTTTGAGATATATTTTAGCTATACTCCCCTTTAAAGACCTTTAAACATGCATACATAGATATATAAGTATGTATATATACACACACACACACACAAACACATATATATATATATATACATATATATGAAGGCATGGACACTCTTCTAATATTTTCTGTAAGTTATTAAGATTGTTGATTTGATAACTGCTTAAGCCTAATATGCTTTGTTTTCTTTAGGAGGATTTTCAATGGGGGGATGCATGGCACTGCATTTAGCATTTAGGAAGCATCATGATCTGGCTGGAGTATTTGTACTTTCTAGTTTTCTCAATAAAACATCTGCTGTTTATCAGGTAAGTTACAGATGCAAAAAATACTTTGTATACTATATATAAATTACAACTAAAAAGAAAATGGCAATTTAAAAATAATAATTCAGCCACATAGCATTTTTCTGGGGATTAATGACAAAATGAATGAAGTTGATTGATAGTGAAAATACTAAAAGACTTAAGTGAAACATTTAAGGAAAAAGATTTTTAAATCTCTATATACTCTTTATATGACAATAAGCAGCTAGGTGGCACAATGAATAGAGAATCAGATCCAAAGTCAGGAAGATCTGAGTTCTGATGTGACCTCAGATACTTACTAGTTGGGTGACCCTGGGCAAGTCACTTAACCCTGATTGCCTCAGTTTCCTCATCTGTAAAATGAGCTGAAAAAAAATAGCAAGTTTCTCCATTACCTTTGCCAAGAAAACTCCAGTGAAGTCACAAGAGTCATATGTAACCGAAATGACAAAACAACCACAAAAATACTCTCTGGGGCAATGTTTATGTAGCATATATTGTACATGGCAAAGTGATATGTCACATTTTGTACAGTGTGTCATGCATAAGCCAGTGACAAGTCATTTACTTTTTTTAAAAAACCTTGCATTCCATCTTAGAATCAGTTATGTGTATTGGTTCAAAGGCAGAAGAGGGGTAAGGACTAGGCACTGGGATGTGTGTGAAGCCAGATTCAAACCTAGGACCTCCTGTCTCTAGGCCTGGCTCTCAATCCACTGAGCTACCCAGCTGCATATGAAAAGTCATTTCTAATAATCTTTGTATGATAGTAATTTTTGTTCTATTAAAGTGGGATGGGTTTTGATGGGTAATTCATTAGTAGACTCTGCTTTATTGAGTAGATACTGTAGAGGAGGCTTAGGGATTCATTTTGACATATAAACTCTCCTATCCTTCCCATTTTTCTCCTTCCTATCCTATACTTTGGTCAGACAGTTCCTTCTTCCTCCCTCTTTAGGTAAAAGAGACCATGGTTCTCTCTCCTGAAGGAGGTACTTTAGCCTATCTCATGTTAGCCCAATTTCAATAATAGAGAGCCCACAAGCCATTTCTGTAGCCTATAGGTGCTTAGCCAAACTCTCAGCTAAGCCTGGGTCCTGGGCCTCTTTTTTTTTTTTAATTAGACATTTATTAATATTCGTTTTTAATCTGTTTATATACTTTATGCCCCTACTTTCCCCTTCACCCCCCGCTCTCCCCCCACCCATGGCCAACGCACATTTCCACTGGTTGTAACATGTGTCCTTGTTCAGGGTCTATTTCCCATTCATGTCCGCCTCAGCCCATGCATTCAAGCAATTGTTTATCTTATAT